>NW_015386842.1:376628-405281 GCF_001527695.2 Protobothrops mucrosquamatus | reverse complement strand
AGAGAGAGAGAGAGAGAGAGAGAGAGAGAGAGAGAGAGAGAGAGAGAGAGAGAGACTTAAAATGTGCCTGAATAGTTATTCTGGCTCAGGGATTTTGGTGGCAGCTTCCCAAATAATTTCTTTGCTTTATCGCTCATCATTCAAATGGATATTGCAAGCCTCTTGGGAGATACCAAAAACTGTGAAAAGTGGGTGGATGTGGGAGAGAACCCTCCAAACTAGCCTTGCACACAAGGGACACTTTTCCAGAGATTAATACTTCCTCTTTAGATGTACAAGATAAACTGGTCTCCCTGAACAAAAGAAGCAACAAAATCTTGTTTGTTTGTTTTAATAAAAACAGTGGATTCTGGCCTTGGATTCATGAACTAGACGTCAAAGTGAAAAATAAGATTATTTAGAAAGGTTTGGAAGATTAAGCAACCCTTGGGATTAATTCTAGAACTAAAATCTGTGTGCATGCTGTGCACTGAGGCAGAAAGGAATAACAACTGGAGTCTGGAGGCACAGACTATTAGACATTTCAATACAAAGAACCTATTCAATCACTCTGAAGCTATATAGGAGATGGGCAAGAATCTGAATAAATAGAAACCTTGGGGATTAAAGTGAAACAGATTGACAGTTCCTTCCAAATGTCTTCATCTTTAAACAGGTCATTGGTATCACCCTGAGGAATTAAACTACACACAGTTTTTTTTAAATATGGTTTATAGCCCTATTAAAATTATTTGCCACAATGTTGATTCTATTTTGAGTGCTCTTTATCCATGGACTGGGCTGGATTCTTTCTCCCAATACCACAGGGCAAACATACCAATTCTTCCTGTTCTAAACATGAAAAATTAAGAATTTCTGAGAGTAGATGATGTAGGTTATACATCTGCTAATAGCATAGTCCTAAATATTTTGTTTCAAGAAACTTACTTTACAAGTAGCGTGCATTAAATGTTTGGGGGTGGGGAGGACATGCTCACTTTAGCAATTACTTTACTCTTTGAATCCATCTTGCTTTTCATAACCATTCACTAGGATTCAAGGACACAAGAAGTCAATATGTGCTCTGAATTATGGCTAAAGGTTGCAGGTAATAAGTAATTTGTTTACTCACTAGAAAGCAGTTCCCATCATCATTGTGACATTTTCAACTCATCATTCAGGACTCATTTTTATGGATGCCATTCTAATAATCCATGTGTTTCATTAAAAGAAGAATCAGTCATGACTCTAGATCAGAAAAGTCAAGATATTTCTTTGGGTTTGTTGGTGGAAATATTGCTATCACTTTCTTGAGGATGAAAGCATGTAATGTCAGTTCTGTTATGTGGAAACAACCAGACTTCCCTGAAGTTTTTCTACAACTTGCAAAAAACCAAGTTTTGTCTCCATTTGAGTTGCCATGGGATTAATTGGTTGCCAACTGGAGTGCCAAACTAGATCTTTTTTTTTTAAAAAAAAAAGGCAATAGAGGCATCACTTCCTTTGTGGAGGACAGATGGAATAGAACATACCAGACTTACTAGATCCTTTAGGGCAGGGGTAGGGAACCTTGGCTCTTTTATGACTTGTGGATTTCAATACCCAGAATTCCTGAACTAGCCATGCTGACTCAGGAATTCTGGGAGTTGAAGTCCATAATTCATAAAAGAGCCAAGGTTCCCTACCCATGCTCTAGGGAAATGTCCCTGATGATCTCCTACTTCTGGGAGCCAAAACTAGGAAGCTCAATGTCGCATTGGCAGTTTCTTTACTTTCACATTATCTCCTGAAGGAAATCTAAGTCTCTCCCTGATGATTGATTGACAGATGTTTAAAATGGGCTGTCCTAGAAAGCATTCTAATTGAGTTGATGACTATGCTACCTTCTAGTCTCTCATTTTTTGCTTTTGTTTCTAGCCCCTCCTATTGTGTGTATGTGTGTGTGTGTGTGTGTGTGTGTGTGTGTGTGNGAGAGAGAGAGAGAGAGAGAGAGAGAGAGAGAGAGAGAGAGAGAGAGATATTGTTGTGCTTGATTTATTAGGCTTTGATTTTATATTGCACAATTAAAAATGTTTCAGCTGAAATGCACCATTGATGTTTTAATTAATTTTGCTTATTTTTGAAGCTATTAAAAGGTTTTGGTAGAATATAAACTTAATAAAAATAAACACATTAAATGGGATATTCTGGTGAGGGACATGGAGGATGAAAGTTATGGGTACAAACTCTAACAGGGCTCTTCAAACTTGGCCCTTTTATGACTTGTAGACTTCAACTCCCAGAATTCCTTAGCCAGGCATGCTGGCTGAGGAATTCTGGGAGTTGAAGTCCACAAGTCATAAAAGGGCTAAGTTTGAAGAGCCCTGAACTATAAGTTAGAAAGATGAAAGTTGAACCTGTCAAGCAATAAGGACACAAAATTACGATTTTTGAATGGAGACAACAAATATTGGCAAACATTAGTGCAAACATTTGCCAAAACATTTGCCATGATCTGAACTTCTACCTATGTTTTATTAACAATAAAATGATGTCCCATACCTTGTGTCCATTCTCATTGTCCATTATTTATTTTTTGTCGTGCCTTTATTATTTTACAGATAACTCAAGGTGGCAAAAATATCCAATATATCTTCCTCCTCCTATTTTCCCCACAACAACAACCCTGTGAAGTGAGTTCAGCTGAGAGTGAGTGACTGGTCCAAGATCACCCAGCTAGTTTTCATAGCTAAGGTGGGACTTGAATTAACGCTCTCCCATTTTCTAGCCTGGTGCCTTAACCACAAGACCAAATGACTTTGCGGAAATATGGAAGCACTTACCTGTAACAGTTTGTTACAGGTAAGTGCTTCCATATTTCCGCAAAGTCAAATATTTGCGTATAAAAGCTTAAATCTTAAAGCTTTTATACAAAAGTGACACACTAGTCTTGTACAGAAGTCAAAATATACATTATCACAAACAAGCATATATAGTGGAGTTGAAGAACCTTACTTCAGTTTCAGAGACAGATGCATCTCTCTATGGACTATATTTTATTATGAATAAGCAGCAGTGAGAAGCTGTGCATTTTATTTGTAATTAGATGATAAGGGTTGACTTAAGGAAGAAGGAAAATCTCTTCCCTAACCCTAACCCTAACCCTTTTTCAAACCAGATATTCTAATGCTAGAAAACAAATAGTTGACCACATGTTATCCTATTAGTGAAGCTCTTACTTTGGCTGGATTACTCAGAGTCATTACCAATTTATTTTCCACAGTTTTCCATTAAGCATCCAAATATAAGCTTCATTACTTGGTTTCCACAGAAATTCTACATTCAATCAATAATATTCAGTAATCCAGCTATATAATGAAAGAAAATGTAATGGCTACTCCCATTAAGAAGCTTGTGCTTAAAATGTAACAAGATCTTTCAAATAAGTTGGTCAGAGAGAAAGCTCAATTTCATTAAGGGGAAAAAGGAATATAATGCCAGTTGATAGGAAATAAGGAAGAAATCAGAGTGTCTTCACAGATTATTTGAGACGGGGGGGAAAAGAACATGAATTTATTGAGAAATAGAGATTTAAAGAAAGCAAAGCTGCCTCAAAACTAGAGGGGAAAAGGAGCAGTAAAATAAGATCACTGTCTATCCTGAAGTCTGTACATTTGTGTGGAATTGATCTGTACAAGTACAGGAAGTAGGCTAATAAACTTGACATACATTTCTTAAATAGTCTTGTGAATAAAAGTCTGGTCAAAAATCAAAAAAATTTCCAACAGCAACAAAGGGGGCGCAGGCAGCAGAATATATAAGGATGTTTGATATGATTTAGTTTCCTCTTCAGGAAATAATGTTCAGCTTATATTTATTGGAAAAAAACAAGGGTTCAGAAATGAGAGTTGGATGGGAAGCATTTGGCAACAAGTGGGAATAGCAGTTCTAAGTAGCCTGGAAAGCTGATGTCTGAGTAGAATCATAGAATCATAGGACTGGAAGGGACCACAGAGGTCCTAGTCCAACTTCCTACTCAAGACAGACCATCCCAGACAAGTGGTTAGGAAGAACTATCATTATGAGTTAACTAAGTTAACTAAGGAAGCATTAGTCTTCTCAATTTCATGACTGGACTGTGGATGGTACATATAGGCGAGATAAGGTTTAAGATTCATCAGTATGAGAAGTCCTTCTTTAAAAAGCTGGGAACTAGAGATCCTTGAAATGATTAGACAGACATCACTACAGGAAAATATGGAGAATATACAGATAGAAGATCTTGGGGGGGGGGGGAACAAAAGACATGATGGTGACAAATGAACTATTTTAGGGAAAAGGTCAACTACAACCAGAATGCCATCCAAGCTCTTGACAACTTTGATATCTTCCCCACAAGAAAGGGAATCCAAGGATGAGAGGACTCTTTGAAGGTCTTTCATCAAATATGCATGTATGGGTTTTGGTCTCTGAATACAGCTCCTGTTACTCAGACAAAGAGTCTGCCATTGATCCCCTCCCCAGGGTCTTGAACAGTCAATTTGGGTGGGTGGGTGAGATGTGTTCTGTGTACATGGTAAGAGTGGGTTCATAATTATAAAGTATTCATGCTTAGAACATACCATTGTGGTTCTGCATTAGGAGTATAGAGTAAAGTTTGAAGCAACAGACAAATTGTGTCTAACTGATTTGGTGCTTGATAATCTGAAAGTAGTCTGCAAGTGTCTCATTACAATTTTATTCTTATGGGTTATGTGATTTTTATAGCTTGTTTTACTCTAATCAACTGTGACTCTTTTATTTTGTTTTGTTGGTCATATTCTTGTGGATCATTGCACCTTCCAAAAGTATTTGGCTTCTTTGAAGAAATATCACTAATGTTGATTCTGTTACAATGCCACTTGGTTCTGAAACAGAGGTATGACTTGGTAAGCATTTTAAATGCTCTTGTTGCTTTTTATTCCTTGTTAATTTGCTCATATTTTAAGGGGTTTAATTATTTTGCTAGATATGTCACTCTTACAATTTCAGATAAACAGTGACATATGTATGAAATAAATGTGCAATAACCAACCATTAGCAATTGCAAAAAAAAAAAATGATCACAAACTAAAGCTGATTTCTGTGAATTTGTTGTTAAATATTCCAAAATGTACTCATCAGATTTATATTTTATTTCAAGGAAAAACATGTCTTTCCTGAGTCAATAGGAGGAATTATTCTTAGTGTTTTTGGGTTTTTACAGATATTGAAAAAATAAGATAAAAATGCATTGGTTTCTCACTGAAATATAAATATTTAGATTCTCTATTTGTAGCAGATTAAATATAGGATTTCCATGTATTTTGGTCCCCTCGCCTCCAGATATGTTAACTGCAGATAAAATTCTGCAGTGCTGTTTGCATAAATGGGTATTTATTTTCACAGATTTGAAGATTAAAAAAAACATACAAGAAAAAAAAATGATCAAAACTTTAGAAACCCAGTATATCTTGGAGGCCAAGAAGATCATTCCCGATATTTCATCATCATCATCATCATCATCATCATCATCATCATCATCATCATAATGTTGGAAGGGACTTTGGAGGTCATCTAGTCCAACTCCCTGCTCAGGCAGGAAACCCTATACCATTTCAGACAAATGGCTGTCCAGTCTCTTTTTAAAAACTTCCAGTGTTGGAGCATTCACCACTTCTGGAGGCAGGTTGTTCCACTGGTTAATTGTTCTAACTGTCAGGAAGTTTCTCCTTAGTTCTAGGTTGCTTCTCTCCTTGATCAGTTTCCATCCGTTGCTTCTCGTCCTGCCTTCAGGCGCCTTGGAGAATAGCTTGACTCCCTCTTCTTTGTGGCAGCCCCTGAGATATTGGAACACTGCTATCATGTCCCCCCTCGTCCTTCTTTTCGTTAAACTAGACATACCCAATTCCAGCAACCGTTCCTTATATGTTTTAGCCTCCAGTTCCCTAATCATCTTTTGTTGTTCTTCTCTGTACTCTTTCTAGAGTCTCAGCATCTTTTTTACATCGTGGTGACCAAAACTGGATGCAGTATTCCAAGTGTGGCCTTACCAAGGCATTGTAAAATGGTATTAATACTTCACGTGATCTTGATTCTATCCCTCTGTTAATGCAGCCTAGCACTGTGTTGGCTTTTTTGGCAGGTGCAGCACACTGCTGGCTCATATTTAAGGGATTGTCCACTAGGACTCCGAGATCCCTCTCACAGTTACTACTATTGAGCAAGGTCCAATATTAATTGAGACTTCTAATCCACCTTCTTGTCTCAGTATCCTTGCCTTTTGTATGACTCATACACTGAATAATCAAGACTTGAAAATTAATTATGAACATGTGTTAAGAAAGACAGATAAACATTCTTAAAATGTTGGATTCACTAAAGTGAATTGTATTCCTGTCTTTTAAACACTACATAATATTGCATAACAGAAATAGGCAATTTGGAATCTTCAGGTTTTGGGATGTGGACATTCAAGACGTTATTTTTCAACCCAACCTAGAGAGCAAATTGCAAGAGTTGGGGGAGCTCAAAACAATTGGGGGATACCAGCCTATCCAGCTTAGTTTTACTGTATCTCTATAAAATAAACTCTGAAGACAGATGTATTAACATAAACGAACCATCATATATATATAATACCAACATCATAATTTCAAATTAATCAAATTATCCCACAGCAAATGACAAAACCATTTTTTTTAAATATAATAATAAAATAAAAATTGTCTCCTGGTTATAAATGAATATGACTGGAATGTGATCCTTTCAAATATTATAAATCCATTGGATTCCAGCAGTACCTGTGAGAAAGATGTTTGAAAAGGAGTACAGGAAGAGTACAGAGAAGAGCAACAAAGATAATTAGGGGACTGGAGGCTAAAGCATATAAGGAACGGTTGCTGGAATTGGGTATATCTAGTTTAATGAAGAGAAGGACGAGGGGGGGGGCATAATAGCAGTGTTCCAATATCTCAGGGCTGCCACAAAGAAGAGGGAGTCAAGCTATTTTCCAAAGTGCCTGAAGGCAGGACAAGAAGCAATGGATGGAAACTAATCAAGGAGAGAAGAACCTAGAACTAAGGAGAAACTTCCTGACAGTTAGAACAATTAACCAGTGGAACAACCTGCCTCCAGAAGCGGTGAATGCTCCAACACTGGAGGTTTTTAAGAAGAGACTGGATAGCCATTTGTCCGAAATGGTATAGGGTTTCCTGCCTGAGCAGGGGGTTGGACTAGATGACCTCCAAGGTCCCTTCCAACTTTACTATTATTATTATTATTATTATTAAGCTATTCTGGTTGTATCTATAGTGACATTTGCATTTAGGAGACTTACAATAAATGTTGCTTCACACTGAACAAATTTCCACAGTGATTAATGTCACTGTGCAATTACATAATTATGCAAATAATTCAGTTTGCATACTTATATCAGTATGCAAATTATGTAAATCATTTGCAGCCTTTCTACTCCACCACACAAAGCAAGAAGTGAATCCATGATGCCAAGTCTGTTTCTATGTCAAGTCACTGAAAGGTCTGGGATGCGACAATGCAGGTTTGATGGAAAGACTCCCTCATCTGGTGACGGAAATCCCAGGGGGGGACTCATTGTTGTCCACTCCAATCTTCCACAGCACAGACAAATATGCTAAACTTCACAAACACCTAGAGCCCCATCACAGACATAACTAGCCTTGGCACCATGAAACAGATGATAGATAGATAGATAGATAGATAGATAGATAGATAGATAGATAGATAGATAGATAGATAGATAGATAGATAGATAGATAGATAGATAGATAGATAGACTGAAAGAAAGAAAGAAAGAAAGAAAGAGGAAGGAAGGAAGGAAGGAAGGAAGGAAGGAAGGAAGGAAGGAAGGAAGGAAGGAAGGAAGGAAGGAAGGAAGGAAGGAAGGAAGGAAAATTCTTCTTACTGTTTTCCCTCAACTTTCTCTTTGTGTGTGTGTGTGTGTGTGAGAGAGAGAGAGAGAGAGAGAGAGAGGGAGGGAGAGGGAGAGGGAGAGGGAGAGAACAAGAACATCTCTTAAGTCACAAGTAGATATTAGGCATTATATATGCATTAATCTTTCTAACTTTACTTCAACTCAAAGTAAATGGCATTGAAATCACCTTTTCTTGCATTGTTAAGTGCTCTAATTTTATTCATGATTATAGAAGCCAAAATTTTAGCTACCAAAACATTTATAAATAAACTCCTTCTTCCCTAACCCTTACTGCATATCCCATATGCTATTTCCATGAACAATACAATCTTGATAGGAATAGTAGATTTCTTAAAATATGGTCAGTGGAAATTACCTGTGGAAAAAGAGTAGCAAGAATGCTATTAAATCGATGCACTATAAATAAACAGGACAATTAGAAAAACAGATATATTGGACAGCTTTACTCTGAAAAAGAACATCATCGTGGATACTAGCCTGGAGTAATAAATAAAGAAGTGTCATAATTTTTGCTGTGAAAAAGACATAAAGGCATATTGGTTGAGACTAATAAAAAGATTAAAGAAATATTTGTTTCCTACTGCCTTTCATTGTTTGCCTGTGTCCAGATAATAGGCATTAGGAAAAAAAAGCTAAGCTGTTCTACATTAATGCTGCATTGGTAATAAAAATGAAAGTAGATATGACAACATAAATAAGATAATACTTTTGGATTTTTAGTAATAATTTTCTGCCTCAAGTTTTCCCCACATTTTATAGAATTGAGTACATTGCAGAAACAAAAATCTGACCACTAAAAACACTTAAAATATTATAATTTCTGTTACACAAAAAATGGGAGAAAGTGAATTGGATTTTCTCAATTTTCTCAATTTTAGCATAACAATTTCTGTAGTTTTCAGTCTTAATCAACCACTGTGTAAATCACTAGAATTGCCTTTAGTTTCCAATACCAATCCAACAGAATCTGTTATTGCAAAAAACAACTTATAGACTCATGAATGAACTTCATTCACACAATGCAACAAAATAATCAATACTTTTAACTTCCCTTTTTATCCCTACTTACAAAATACCACCATATATTTCAGAATAATCAAATGCAATAACCTTTATCATCCATCTAGAAGACTTTTCTAATCCTTAAACACATCTGTGTTCATTTTTTTATTTCATCTAATTATAGATTAAATGCCAATTATAAAATATTTACATTTTGCTGGCTCCAGTGACATCTAAGGAAAAACTATTTAGTAAAATCAGGTTGAATTTTTGTATTCCCAAAGATGGCCGGCAAGACGAATCTCCCAATGCTCACATTATTGGAAAGCAAGGAATTAATTCATTGTGAGATAACATGGGTCCTTCAGATAGTCCTTGCTCTTTTGGGCCTGATGACTTAACTGGTCCTTAGGAAAACCAGATTAGCAATAGCAATAGCACTTAGACTTATATACCACTTCACAGTGGTTTACAGCCCTCTCTAAGCAGTTTACAGAGTCAGCATATTGCCCCCCCCAACAATCTGGGTCCACATTTTACCAACCTCGGAAGGATGGAAGGCTGAGTCAACCTTGCTGGTAAGACACAAACTGACAAAGGGCTGTCAGTTGGCAGTCAGCAGAATTAGTCCACAGTACTGAATTCTAACCACTACGTCACCATGGCTCATTAAATAGATATTTATCAGCATTTATCACTTTTATCAGCTTCCCTCCTAAATTTCAGAAATTCTCAAAAGATTTGATAATTCCATTATGCCTTGAGTTAGAATTATAATAATTATTCCTTTATACAATGAGTTGGTTCTTTGGTTTGAATTTTTATTTATCTATTTAGTACTTTTAAATCAATGTTGATTCCTAGCAACCATCAGGACAAGACTATGCAGATTTTGGAAGCTGAGACAGAGAGTGATTGGCCCAATTTCACCCAGTTAGCTTTATGGCTAAGACAGGATTAGAGCTCCTAGTCCCTCAGTTTCTGGCTTGGTGCCTTAACCACTACACCAATCTGGCTCTTCTTCAAATGTGTAGCTTTTTGTTGATATATACTGTAGATGTATTGAATTATAGTTTAGATTTTGACTGATATTTATCTTGCCTATTTTCAACCCAATTTTTGAATTTGAGCAATTTTGCACCACTCAGAGTTAATTTGTCTGGAGCTCTTTATGAATTCACTAAATAAATAAACTGGTTGAAGAAGTCCACAGTAGAATATTCAAAGGAATGCAATCGCCACCAAACATTGAGAACAGAGCAATAAAACCAAATCACAACCTTTTTGATTCCCAGTCATTATTTACCTAAAGGCTAAAATAATTCAGACAAGTGTTTTGCAAATCCAAGGCTGTATCATAGAGAAAGAAACAATGGTTTGGCATCTCTCCAGATCAGAATGTACCCTGTTGTTATAACCAAATAATTTCAGCTTATTGAAAGCCTCTGAGTTTTGGTGTTAGAAAGGACTCCTGAGTATATCATGGACAGTCAACAAACCAAGGGATCATGGAACAAATGAACCAAGTGTTCTCACTCAAGGCACAAATGTCTAGACTCCAATTATCTTACTTTGGACACATTATGTGAAGACCTAGATCTCTGGAAAATGTTCTATTTCTGGGAAAGGTGAAAAGAAAGAAGATGACCATCAGTAAGCTGGATGGACTGAATTACAGTGGTGATGAGTGCACTGTTGGGAGACCTGAAAAACCAAGTTAGAGACAGATCATCATGAATAAAATTTATTTTTGTGTTGATAGGAACCAAAGATGACTTGATGGCATATAACCAACCCATTAGATGTTCTACATCTAATTTGGCTACCTTAGAAACAAAAGAGCAGATGGCCTCTTTCACAGATATTTATTTCCAGGACAACAGTCTAGTATCAAAGCACATTTCTCTCTCACACATACAATGTTTCCCTAACTGCTGATAGATTAACAGCTATGGTTTCAGGAGTCATGATTAGTTAAATCTAACCAGAGACTGGAATCTGATTTCTCCTTAGCAACAATACTAATAAGGAACTTGTCAACTTGCAGTTTCACAAGCAAGCCTTGTCAGGGAATTAGGCAGAGGTGAAAAACAGATTAAACAAATCTTAATATATACCACTGGTCTTTTTATGAAGGATACCAATGAAAAGACAGTGATTCGAGAGTCTGGTACAATAGAATATCAATTTGATAAATCTCTATCTACTTTTTAATAAAGTTATCCTCTTACAAACATTAAGTATTTAAGAACAATGAACCTTTTATTGTTCATCCTGGGGGTAGGGTAGAACATTTATTGAAAATTTGTGAAGCACTCACATCCTTGATGTAAATGACTTTTTGCATTGAGAATGAATCACTGATATATTTCAACAATTTAGATCAGGGGTATCAAACTGCTGGCTCGCGGGCTGAATGCATCATAGCAAAACTGCACCCACCCCATTGCTGGCAATGGCAAAAAAAGTCACAATACATCGCGACACGACACGTAACATTGCGAGTTTGACACCCCTGATTTACTGTAGATAATCCCATATTCTCTCTTGCTGATTTATTCATAATATTCACATATAGGATTTTTTTCAAATCATATTTTAGATGACACTTTAGATCCTTTTCTATATTGTAAACATTGGTTTTCATTTGTTCATTTAATGAGAACATCTGTACACAGCTGTTGGTCCAACAGTCAGCAACCACGGTGATTATTATATGATTATAATTTCTAGAAACTGGAATTGCTCTTGTTTAAGTGTGTGCTTTTATAATGCTGTGTGTGTATTGAGTCCACATGAAAATGGAACAGTCAAACAATGAAAGTGATTTAAGGGTAGTTTTTATGCATACAGTTATGGATGCAGGGAGATTATCCTTTGTTATGTTAATGTGATGCTAACAAAAATGGGTTGGGATGTCAGTAATAGCTAATAATTGCAGATTCTTTCTAATAACTGAACATTTTTCACCTGCTTTTGGCATCTAAGCCTCTGGTGTTTGAAAGCCATCAGATCCCTTAACTAAGTGGACAGAGGCAAAAGAATGCTTCAGAAACAGTTTTTGAAGTTTGAATGTGATTATTTATAGTCCTCACTTCCCACAGCACCTTACAAAGAATTAAAGATTACACTTGACATACCATGCTTTAAAAAAATCAGACTAAGACAGAAAAGATAAAATATTTTTCTACTAAAGTTAAATGAAACACATAAGTACTTTACAGCCCTCCAAAAACCTGATTGGTAGACTTGTTGCCTTCTGAAAGACTGTTTCTTTGATTCCAGGTTGACTTGTATATCTATATATAAGCAAGTATTAGTCATCAACATTTCCAATATTACATAATCAAAGAAACTAAATGCAGCAGGTCAATATTCATAGAAGTATTAACCATAGGAATTACTTGAGGCAGTAAAAATTTAACAAAATATAGCATTTCGGTTGAAATGGATCACCTTTTTTTTTTTTCTCAACTCATATATGAACCCATTTGAAACACCATCTGCCAGGGATGACAAATGAAGCTAAGCTGTATTATGCATGGCCATTATCACTGTCTGTCAGTTATGTGCAATTACTGCCTATCTGTACACAATGGCTTAGTGTGCTATTCAAAAGCATTCCAAGCAGGAAGCTTCTTTTTTTAAAAAAAAATGTTACAGAAAACACAGTTAAAGTGATGACTTCTCCACCCAAAGGTGACTTTCTACCATGTTCTGAAGAAAACAAATACTAATGCTTCATTAACGCAATAATGAGTGAATGAAATTAAAATACATAAACTCTTAGCCTCTGAGAACAGCTTCCAGTCTGACAACTCACAATTCACTTCATCAATTGTTGTTTGAACTTGTGACCTACCCAGTGTCACATAATTAAGATGGGTGGCTATATAAATTGAAGTAAATACATAAGAATGTGACATAGATTTTTTTTTTTGAGGAAAGTTGCTTTGCATCACATTTTTTAAAAAGTAAAAAAAGGATACAAATAAATACAGTACACTAAATTAGAAGATTTTAAAGACTAACTAGATAACCCATGACCCACTAGATCATCCTTTCAGAGATATTTCCATACCTAAACAGACAAGAGTGGGCAAAAAAATCAGTGGGAGCAGGAGTGTCTTTCAATTTCCTTTGGGTTCCCCATTAAGTTGCTTTGTGGGAAGCTGACAGGCACTATCTCCATCCCCATCCCTATCCCTTTCCTTCTCACAGGTAAATTGCTGCTGCTGGGCAAGGAGAGATCAAGGGAGGGGGTGCATGACTGGCCAGTGGGGCATGAGTGCAGAGAGGCTGGGGAAGTTACACAGGCAGGACAGAGTTATCCAAATAACCACCGATCTTCCCTGGCAGCTTCCTCATTGTCAGTGCCTGCCGCCAGTTTCCTACAAGTAAAGACTTTGGCAGGCATTGCTGGCAATCACTATCAATGCAATTCCTGCCAGAATCCCTTTGCCTTGTGGGAAGTTGTCATGGAACATTGGCAGTGAGGCTCACGATCAAATTGCATCTGACTGTGGCAACACAGTGAGGGCACTGAACAGCAGCAGTGCAGCAGTACTGAAATGGAAGCAACTTCACCAAATTTCATTCCTGTGGGAGTCATGGGTCCCTTCATTCTGTATGTCAGCCCATTTAAATTACCTTGCTTGCCCTATAATTGTAGTAATAATAATCGCCTTATTATACTTTCCAATTTCATCCAACTGAAGCTTTAAAAAAAATCCCATAAGAGTTTTCATAGTATATAGATGTACAACTGAAAGCAGAGTCTTTTTTTTTTAGACTAAGGGACAGTTAGCTGGAACTTTGTTTTTATATATGACAACTGCAGTGAGATTACTACATTTTGAGATTACTCAAAGGTGGAAAGGTTTGACCTTACCCACAATAGAAGAATGGTTGGTGAAGATGATGAGAATTATAGAGAGGGCTATGGACTTTATAGAATCATAGAGCTGTATGGAAATTTAGAGGCCTTCTATTCCAATTCCTTCTCCAGAGAAGGTATCCTGACACTATCACAGATAAGCTTTGCTTGAATATCTCCAGTAATGGGACCTTCACAACTTCAAGAGGCAGGCTGTTCTATTGCTTAATAGTTATCTGAGTCAGGAAATGTTTCCTTTCTTGAAAATTTCTGTTTGCAAAGCTTCCACCCACTGGTTGTTATTCTACACTTCGACATTATGGAAAATAAATCCATGCCTTTTTTTTGTGATAGCTTTTCAAATAACCAACGACTGCTATTTACATCTCCTCTTAGTTTTCTCTTCTTTAGGCTAAACTTACCCAGATCCTTTAAACTTTCTGCCAAGCTATGAAGACCCTTTCCTTTAGAATTGCCATGATGCTTCTAGTTTGCCTACAGCCTGCCCCCCCCCGGGGGGGAGGGAGGGGAAAGAAGGTTTGAAATGCACAGGTAGATGTTATCAGTGTGACAGCTGAGGTCATTGAAGTGATGTTTTGGTGAATTGAGGCTTTCTTCTCATAACAGATGTTTGAAGACTAATTGAACAATGTGACCTGAACTGTCAGAGAGAGGAGGGAAGGTTTTATTCTTTTAATTAACTTTTTCTCATCACATTGCCAGACCTGGTATTCTTTATACCGTGCCGGTATGCTATGCCTAACAAAGCTTTACATTAGAGATCCCAATGCCTCTGGTGGATTTACTTAGTTGAGTGTTTCAACTGGAACCATGACACTTTCTTCATAGCAATTAGTCCCCCAGCCCTTCATCACCTTTATACATATCACCAGAGATTTTCAGTAAGAGAGAAAAAGCTTATTTAGCAACAAAGATAAGATACAAAGACCAATTCTAAGGCTGATTTTGGGGACACAAAACTATACTGTTAGAGGTTACTTTCTAGGCCATCTCATTTAATGCTAAATGCTGTAGACCTAAGATGAGTTCCATAATACAGAGAGGGCAAGTTGCATCCACTCGTCGTAGAGACAATGGAATGTATTAGAACAAAATGTTTGGAAAGCTTAAGGTATACATTAAGGATCCACTTAATGTCTCCTTAATGTATCCATCCTTAAAGACACCCAAGCCCTTTGAAATTATCTTTCCCCCCCCCAGGGGGAGCAGATATTAACAGGAAAAAGTAATGCAACTTATATTAATTTACATTGTTTTATTCAGGCAGGGGAGCGCACTTTAGCCCAACTAATCATCAGTTATGAAGGAGAAAGTAGCAACAAGGTCTATTGTTCAAATACACAAGAAATCCAGATTAATATTATTGATTCTAAATTAGTAATGCAATGTTTACCTTTAAATATTGACATACTTGGAGAAGTCCAGACTGCTAAAATTGAAATAGTGATCTTATTAATCAATAAGAAAAAGAAACAGAAGCCTGAGTCAGGTGAACATCCCATTTCCTATCTGAATGAAAGAAAGAAAAATATCCAAACAGACTTAACTCTTTTAAATTATGCTACCTTGAATCCTTTGCGTGACAGTTCTTGAAGCACTTAGGGGCATTAGAAATAAGGACAAGGGATGATCTCCTTGTTCCTCTCCTTCTCTCTAGTCCACTTTCTTCTGATTGAACTCAGAGAAGGGTCTGCTCTTCAGCTGGCTTTCTGCAAGAATGATACTTGTATTTTTCTTCCCTTTCTCCCATCATGAGAATTAAAAAAATCTTGAAGCAGGCATTCTGACAGAAGATGTAATTTTCTTTAAAAACTTTACTTGTCCTTAAGGACCTTGGAGTAAAGAATCATGAAGATGGAAGGGACATTTGGGTTACCGAGACAATCCCCTGTTCAGTGCAGGAATCTAAATTAAAGCATCCCAGACAGATTGCTGTCTAGTATCTGCTGGAGAACATCTCTTGAAGAGAAGCACAACATCTCTATGGGATACAGTTTCCACTGTCAAACTCTTTTACTATTAAGAAGTTTTTTTCCAACACTAAATAAGAATTTGCCTTCCTTTAATTTAAATCTATTGTTCTGTGTCTTATACTCTGAAAGTATAAGATATAGGAAAAAAAGAGAAGAGAAGAGAAGTTTTTTAAGAGTGCTATCATATTCTCTTTTAGTTGACTTTTCTCAAAGCTAAACATTCTCAGGTTTTTCAATCTGTCTTCATACATTTCAACTTCCCTGAACATCTTGGTTGCCCTGATTTTTGAGCCAGTTATGTGTCTACATAATTGTCATGCCATTCAGCCACTCTTCTGTCACTTGCTAATCAGCATGCCATGGAGTATTTTGCCAAATGTTATGTCAATACAACATTCTCACAATCTATGAAGGAAGTTACTCAATCAAAAAACAAAGCACGACAAGTCTGGCTAGATTTATTCTTTATAAATCTATGCTGACTTATTGCAATTATTGAATTGCCTTCAGGGTGCCTGCAGATGATTTTCTTTATGATCTAGTTCTAGTCTACAATCTTCCCAGATAAGAAATCTATAGTTTTGCAGGCTATTCTTATTCAACCTTTCTGAAGATAGGAATCTCATTTACTTCCCTTCACCCACTCACAGACAATACATAAGTAACATCACCTGAAGCAAATCACAATAATGCCAAAATGGTAATATATTACTATACACCAGGGGTGTCAAATTCACAACATCATGTGACGTGTCCCAATGTATTGTGACTTTTTTGCCATTGCGGCAATGGGGTGGGCGTAATTTCGCTATGATGCATCCTGCCCACGGGCCGGCAGTTTGACACCTCTGCTATACACTATGATGCCATAAGACAAATGCTGTTATTACATACCTGCATCCTGATGTCTCATTCAAGTATTTAAGTCACTGCATGATAATATTACACACAACTTGTAATTTGCCTCCCATGTCCTCCCCCAATGTCCAAGTATATATAGGTTCAATCAAATGATTACCTAGTTCAGGGGTGTCAAACTGCTGGCCCGTGGGCCGGATGCGTCATAGTGAAACCGAGCCCACCCCATTGCCAGCAATGGAAAAAAAGTCACAATATCTTGTGACAGGTCATGTGACCTAGTTCCTTTAGTATCTAAGGTTGCAATTCATCTGGAGATTTAAACTTATTCAAATAAAAGGGCATTCCCTAAGAATGTTTTTATCTGTCCCTTCATCTTCATCCTCACAAGGTCATGTCATATTCCCTCCAAAAATGGAAATCACCAAATACTAAGCATACATTAATGGCTTTGGTTCTAGTCACACATATACACAGTATGTTCAGCCAAATATTAAACTTAGTGACCAAGCTGGATGATTTTGGTCAGGCTAACTCAACATTTTCCCTATAACATATAGCCAATTAATTCTGATTACTGTTAATATGAATACATTTCCTCATTATGGATGTTTCCAGGAGAAGAAAACAAGATAATTTTCATGAAACTGTGGCTATATTTAATTGATAGAACTAGTATTTCTTCAGAATGTTTTCTATCTTGAGGGATGTTTTCTATCTTCAGAAATGCTAAGCTATTAATTACTTAAACTGAGCCTTTAGCCACCAAAATTTACTGTCTAAAAAAATCTTGGTAAGGTTTAAATTTCCACTTACATTTACTTAATTATGCAGTGACACAGTGAAGCACCTCTTGACAGGGGACTCCTGATGAGATTTTACTCATCTTTTAATGACTAAGTCTGTCTTTTGCCATTTATTAAGAATTGTTCTGCTCCTAAATTGACAAAAACTATAGTGGCATAAAAGGTGACCTATTCTAGTTAAGCAGTTAAAGAAGTGAAGGCACACTTGAATATTTTTATTGTAGGTTTTTAATTTTTTCAGATTCTATAAAATTAGAAGTAGAGAGTTCTGTGTCTCAGTTTTTCTAATAAAGCAGAAGTGAAAATGATTGATGCTTCTTGTAAAGCAAAGCAGAAGAAAATAAGGAAGGAAGGAAGGAAGGAAGGAAGGAAGGAAGGAAGGAAGGAAGGAAGGAAGGAAGGAAGGAAGGAAGGAAGGAAGGAAGGAAGGAAGGAAATAATGCCAACTATTATGTGATTACTGGCTTTTGACATGGCAGAATTTCAATCACTGACAATATGGTGCTCTTAGCTATAAATTCGTAGCTCTAGCTATAAATTCTAGAACTCAAATCCCTTAAAAATATACCAAGTTGTGAAAGATCTGGATGATATTTGAATGTGTGTGTGTGTTTGTGCATGTGTATAGAAAGAGACAGAGAGTATGTGTATACACACACAAAGCAAATTATACTATTGTGTGTGTGTGTGTACCCTCATATTTGTACCCACCTTTATTATTTTTACAAACAACATGAGATGACAAACATTCCTCCTATTATCTCTACAACAACCCTGTGAAATGAGTTGGGATAAAAGAGGGTGACTGGCCCAAAGTCACCCAGCTGGCTTTATGGCTAAGGTAGAACTTGAACTCAAGATCTCCTGCTTTCTAGCTTAGTGCCTTATCTGCTAGAGCCTTTAAACTGGCTCTCAAACTGGCTTCTATAATGAAATGTTGATAAAGTCAAAGTTTTGTTCTTTAAAAAAAAAAGGCTTGCTTGCTTTTGTACTCCAGTTATCCTCTTCAGTGAATGGAAAGCATGAAACAGCAGGAAGAGAGAGACCTGCTGTTATGCACAGCTGTTTCAAGGCCTACACATAAAAATTTCATTGGCTGTCTTCCATATGCAAACACTTTTCAGCTGTACCAATTCTCTCCCCTTAATTGTAATTGCTATATAAAATAAACACCCTAATAGTGTTGATCTTCCAAACTTCTAAAAGGGCCAGAATATCTGAGTAGGAAATGGCAATCCATTCAACAATCCAAGGTATGTCAATGTTCATTATGTATTTGTTACATAGATGTCTGAAATAACTTAAATGGACAAGTTTGTGGGCACAAATGCCCAAAAGGTTGTCAGGTATTTAAAAACTCAGGTGAGTTGTTGGATATCAATTATTTTCACATTCTTATCTCATTTATCTTTGTTGTAATTTTTTGGCGTAGATGAAATGAAGAGAAAGACTAATTTGCCTTAGAACAGGGGGTCTTCAAACTTGGCCCTTTTATGACTTGTGGACTTCAACCCCCAGAATTCCTCAGCCAGGCATGCTGGCTGAGGAATTCTGGGAGTTGAAGTCCACAGGTCATAAAAGGGCCAAGTTTGAAGACCCTGCCTTAGAACATTCAGGAAGGCAAATAACTGAGTAACAATGTACAGCTTGAGGAGCCCTTGATGCTCTCGGAGCTTGGTTGTTTTCTTGCAGATGTTTCAATATCCAAACTAGGTAACATCAGCCTAAATGATATTACTTAGTTTGGGTAATGAAATGTCTGCAAGAAAACAACCAAGCTCCGAGAGCACCAAGGAATTCTCATTTCAACCCTGAGCTACAAATGTTCTCCTTTTTTATTTAGAGTTTCCACACCAATATTTGGTTCATAGCTTCAGTAAATTTATCCTATGTTAATATTTATAAAAAGTTAACACAGTTGATATGTCCAGTGCTAAATATTCAAATACCTACTAATTTATTTCTGCAATATAATTGTCTGTTTCTTAATATTTTCTTCAGATCTCCTCTCTCTTAAACCTTGCAGAGTTCCCAGGGATTACATCCCAGGTGTAAAGGTTTATCCCAAAATTTGCTGCTTTGGTAGCAACAGTGCTCTTATTTGGTCCTTAATGTAAGAGAATTGTGTCCTATTTTATAAAGATTTTAATAATGGTTCATGGTTGGTTAAGTTTTCGCACTGCATTTCTTCCATTTCTGGATGGGATATTTCTTTTAGGCACAGAAGACTATATGAGAAAAAGTCAGAATGCCTTACTAAAAATAATATTAGTGATATGTTATGTAATCTTGAACATTTTAATCATTATTCAGTATATTAACTTGTTATTGCATGATAAAAATACTACTCTGTTAAAGCTGCTAGAACCTATGCAGTGAAATGTGAGATACTCAGTGTACATGAGTTTGCCAGAATGCTAAGTAGCAAGAAGAGTCAATGGCTGATTGTGGTGATGTTGCAGCAGCCACAACTTTGAGAATACATCTGGTATGAAAATTTCTGAAATTTAAATTACAGGAATGTACATATATTTAAGTTAGCAGATTAGAAATACCTTGATTCCAAAATGTTTGTGTTATGATGCATCATTTGGGCTAATTGAAGGTTACAAATAGAGTTTTAGTAGCATGTAATTAAGAATGAAAAAGATGAATGCTGTGCTTTTCTAGATTTTTAACAGCAGTAGCATTAATTTGTGTTAGATCCTCCAGATGATAGAAATTAGCTAGCTGAATAATATGCTTTAGCCTCTTAAATAATGAAATACTAAATAATGAAATACTCCAAGCAGTTTTTAAAGACTAAAGAGAGATTACAGCGTTCCAAGTAAAATTAATGTTTACAGTGGTTGATTAGAACACTATAGATTTCTGGGCTTTATTGATTCAAATAAAAAAATATTTTCACCTGAGGAATTCAGTTGTGTACAGTATTTTACAATCGATCACAACGTAACTATTTCTGATTACTGCATGTTGCACTCCTATACCCATTTTCTGGGATGCAAGCATAATGAAATAATGAGTGATACATGTAGAAGTAGGGTTTTATTATATTTTTCTTTAAGTCCAAAATAACTGCCGTGCAGAGGAAGGTTAGTCACAGAACACGCATTTCACTTTTTTAATGGACAGACTTTTCAAAGAATGGCTGACATAACTGAAGTAAAATATGATCTACAAAACAATTATTGGACTATCTGAACTCAGAGCTTTCATCTCTCCTCTTCAATTTTTGACCTCTCTATTCTCAGGTCTTAAGATTCACTCATCCCATTCACTTTCATGTTTTTATTTAAATTACCACCCAAGACAGGCTTATTTCCTTGAAGAGACTGAAACTTTCTAGAATAAAGTTTGAACAGTGTGAACATCTCCAAATGTTGATCCCACCTGATTCTTGATTCTTGGACAGATGCTCACATGTCTGACAATATTGCCTATAAATTTTCCTTAGCCAAGTGGAGAAAGCAGAACTATAAATCTGAGGTTTTTCTTAAGAACTCTGTCCACTGAGAATGAATGTGATAGGCAGTCCCTTTGCTGCCTCCAAAATATTCCGGCAATTATGAGACAAGAGAAAAAATACATTTAACTTCAATTTTTTTTAATAGAGCAGGAATTCCCTTTTAGATAAAAAATCATTTTACTGAAATTTAGGTTAGCAGAATTGTTTTTTGCTACAAAAAATAGGGCAACCTTTTGAAGGACTGCTGCTCTATTATGTGCAGAAGACAACAATGCCCTAAATAAGTCAGAAGATGACAGTATTAATAAATTTGTGAATTTTGATTGTTTTACTCTGTGTTCTGATGATTATACTTGAGAATACTAAAAACTCATGACTTCTTATCTAAAATATCAGGAAGGTTTACATAAGAACACTGAACTCACACAAAGCTTAGTGATCAAAGGTTTCTGCCATTCTTAATTTTTATTTAAAATATATATTTAATGTTGCAGTTCTTTCTTCCAAAATATAAAAGTACCTTTATAGGGAATTATTTGGTCTCTGTGCAAAATCTAATCAAAGCCATTTTCAAGGTTGAAGTAATTTTCAAGTGTGCTAAGATAATTATTTCTTCTTATCAATCACTCTCAGTTGATGGAACCAAAGAAATCACATGCAAAAGGTTGCTTGCTTAGAAGTATTCTTGAAACAAAACAACAAATACTTTCAATACAAAACTTGATAATATCAAGAGAAGATGAAGTATGGTGTTTATTGGTCCTCTTTCCCAGTTGCCTTAGAGTGCCAATTATTACTATTTATTAGGGCTATGAGAAGCTTTGAAGGAATGCTTTGCTTTGATGAATCTTTGAATGTAGCACTCCCTCAAAGCTGCTTCATGAAGCAGCAACAACTCTTTACTTTTAAAGGTCAATGAATGCCCATCTGACTTTGCTTCAAAGAAGTCCAGGTTCCTCTCAGCCTTCTCCAGGAGAAAAGGCTGAGAGAAGCCTTATTTAATAAGGTAATGGGTGAAGGCTGAAAGGACCTTCTCCTCTCCTAAATGCCTATAAAATCCCCCAGTATAATGTCCTGTTCTCAGGTGGGTGACATTATACTTCTCCAGCTTAGTCATAAGTAGTAATAATAATAATAATAATAATAATAATAATAACAACAACAACAACAACAACAACAACAACAATAAAGTTGGAAGGGACCTTGGAGGTCATCTAGTCCAACTCCCTACTGTTTCATAAAGTTGCCTATGGAGATTCTTGATCATCCAGGTCATGGTTGTCCCAAAGAAGCTTCTTTCATCCAAAAAGGAAAACATCTCATTCAAGAAGCTTATTTCATCTGAGAAGTGAAACATCTTCAAGGAAAAACCAAGTCCAGTTGCCTTTTTTAAAAAAAGCATCTTTCATAAAGCAGGCTATGCTATACTGTATACTCATCCTCATCTTCATATCTAAGGAGAAGTATATTAAATAAGTTACAAGTCCTATCTGTAACTAGATCAGGGATGAACTAGTTTAAACTTTTCATGTCTTTATTATCATAGTTCAATGTGTACATCTTATTCCTGTACCACCTGGGTATCTATAAAATTTGTATATATCTGGTAATGTCTTCTCAACCTATGGGTGGAATCTTAGTTACAGTATGAAGTAGCAACTCATGGTGGTGCCATGTTCCTACCCCATAAAGGGGAGCGGGTGGGTATCTAAGACAGGAGTGTCAAACTGCCTGCCCACGGGATGGATGCATCATAGTGAAACTGCGCCCACCCCATTGCCGGCAATGGCAAAAATGTCACGATATGTCGTGACATGTCACGTGACGTTGTGAGTTTGACACCCCTAGTCTAAGAGATTTCTTCTCCTTTAAAAAGCCAAGGACAAGAACAAAGACCGGGGAAAAAATCAAAGCTCAAACAAGAACAGCTTCACTACTTACAGTAAAGAAGTGCAAATGCAGGTAGCTCTTATCTAGTGACCACAGTGGGGACTGACAATTTTGTCACTAAGTGGCGTGGCCATAAGTGAAGCATCACATGATTGTGATGGACCTATAATATCACTTCCTTTTTCCCCAATAATCAACTTCTTCCTTGCTTCAAAAGGATCAAAGTCCAGTCCCAGTCAAAAAGCAATTAAACATTACTAGAAATAACCATCATCATCCATTCCCAATCAAACAGCCACTAAATACACCATAAGTAACAACCCCATTATTTTAACCTTGATCAGATAAATCAATTCTCCATTCTTTATTTCTCCCAATGATTTAAATTCCTCAAAAAAAGTACTAGTATGCCCTCTCATACTCTCTTCTTTTAAAATTCTTAGCATATGATGATGATGAGAAATTGCCAAGCCCCCTTTGTAATTCCAGTGTGGCAGTTCCAGCAAATCCATGTGAACTAGGGAGGGGTCTGTCTGATCCTCTTTCATCTATTCTTTGTTTGTTTTGGATTTGAGGTATTTATACTCTCATTGCTTTGATAATGGATCTGACCTAATTCTGTCCAGGTCATCTTCCACACTTTGTACAAGGAATTGTCACTTTCATACTCCTTGGCTGGCTAAATATTGCTGATCAAGTCTTTTTATTTTGCTGCAGTCTTACATTTCTCTTCTTCCCTGTTATCTGCAGAGAAGCTCCATTTCTTTTATATTTTTCCAAACTTTGCTTTTGCCTCTTTACTCCTGGAACATTTTTCCATATCCAGAGATAACACATTCTAATGTATTCACTGGCTTCAAGTTGTTTAAGGGCAGACATCTTGACTTTCCTTTAATTGCCACATATTTGTTCTCTCCACTAGTTGCACTGACTTCTACCTTCTTATTATACTCTCAGGTCCTTGGTGTTGAGATATTAATCTCCATACTTCTCCTGGCAAACTCTACCAGTTTGCATCAATTGCTACTTCAGTGCAACTGTCTGTTGCAATCAGAATGCTACTTATTATCTATGGAGATTCTCAGTCATCCAGGTTTTATAGTTATCCCAAAGATGCTTTTTAATGAGGCAACTGGACTTCCTTGTTCTTTTTTGAAGACGTTTCGCTTCTCATCCAAGAAGCTTCTTTAGCTTTGACTGGATGGTGGGGAATGGAAAGATTTATACTCCTTGCAGACAGCTGTTTATTTGCATTCTTTTAGTGCAGGGGTGTCAAACTGCCGGCCCGCGGGCCAGTTTCATCATACCGGAGCCGCGCCCACCCCATTGCTGGCAATGGCAAAAAAGCTCCGATACGTTGTGCGACATCACGTGACATCGCGAGTTTGACATGTTTGTTTTAGTGTGTCATTAAAGCTACCTGGAGGTTTATCTGTGTCTTCAGAGTCACCTGAGTGGTGCAAATGGGTATGGAGCCTTCTTGGAACTTCTTCCATTCCCCACTATCCAGTCAGAGCTGACGAAGCTTCTTGAATGAGAAGCAAAATGTCTTCAGAAAAAAAAAAAACACAAGAAAGTCCAGTTGCCTCATGAAAAAGCATCTTTGGGCTACTTATTATAATCAGGATTTTTTAAATTCTTTTTTTTTGTTTTTGTTTTTTGTTTGTTTTGTATGATCAAGAATGCAAATTCTGGATTTTTCTAGTTATTCCTTTGCCTGTATCCTATTTAGAAAGGATATAACCTATCTGCTACATGAAAATAATAGTCAAAGACCAGCAGGTGGAGAGAAAAGGTTTTCATATTAGCTGCCAGATAAAAGGAGCTCAGAAATATTATTTTCGTGAAAAAGAATATACAGCCTGTAAAGCTGTATGGCATTTTACTGAAATGTATTATAAGCTTAGATTATTCCCAAAACTTTAAGTATCACTATCATTGTTCCTAGTTTTAAAAATGTTTCTATCCACCATGGACTTTATCCATCGTTTTTAGTCGGACCAAAAATGAAGGTAGTGCTAAGAGGGTAACAAGGATAAAGGATTATAATAAGAATGAAAGGCAAAGAGGTATCAAACCAGCTTACACTGAAGTTTTATCATAATTACTTCTGGTATTATGAAAAAGATTAGCTGTGGGGGAAAATGTTCATCATACATTATAAAGTAATTGATAATAAATGCAAAGACTTTAAGAGTGATCTTTATGCCAACATTTTTGAATTAACCTTTAAGAGAATTAAAGACTCATGGATAAATTTGAAATTGTTCCCCTCAAATAGAAGCATTAATATTCGTAGAAGAGGCTATCGGAGGGGACAAAGCTTATGTGTTGAATTTTCAATCTATATATATAGCAGTACTTAGTAAATAGTAGAGGAGATGTGTGTTATGTTTGTTAATTCTCTTCCTTACCAAGGACAGTTTTAAAATTATACACTTGTTAATTTAACTCATGTATTTAGAAATATCTTTAATCAGTTGGCTACATGAAATGAAGACTCTTTCCTAGTAAAATAACTGTATCAGAATCTCAGTCTTATTTGGTTTCTTATTATTTCTTCTTATTTATTTACTTCAGAATCCCAGATTGCATCTGCAAAAGAAAGTGGCTACATTCATTTTAATACCAGTAGGTGAAAAGTTGAATGACTCGATGGATTGATATTTTAAATTCAGTAAATGTTTAAAATCACTTTCTCATTATGAATGTGAGTCTAATATAATTTTGTTTTATGCTTTCTGCTCTTTGATAAGTGTCAAATATCTTCACATATATAAATCAAATTTTGAATTTGCTGAAAAAACTTCATTGGACAGATTTGAGGAATCTTCAAGGGAAACCTACTTTAAATTCAACTTAGGGTCTAGAAAATCCTAATTTCTTTTTTTTCCAAAGAATTAAGCATTATACACTTACCTGTTTTAGGCTGAGAGGTGGACTATGAATGATATTCAAGTATTAAATGCATACCCAAAACATAATACAATACTACCTCAATTTTAGCAACTGTTCTATCAAGCAACATGAAGGCTTCAAAAATTTCCTAAAGCCATATATTTAATAGAATATATTAACATTTATTTAAAGCAAGATTAAAAAGCCTCCCAAAACAGATAAAGCTATATACAGAATTGTCAAGGTGTGAATAACAGTATGTGAAAAGTCTAGAAATACAAAATATAGCTTGGATGCTGAAATCAGAGTTTAATCAAAGGACTTTGATTACAATATTTTTTTAAAGAAATCAACGTTACTATGGATACATAGTTACTAAGGTTACAATCCAAAATGCAGAAAAGACATGATTTATTGATAGCTCATAATTCACTAGAAATGTTCAGTTTCATGACTGCAATGATATAGTTTTTCTTCTCGAGTTTCTGCTTCCTCTGTCATTTTTTATGTTTATTATACTGTACATGAAATTACTTCTTCCAAGTTTTGAAACAAAAGCAGACTTAGAGGAGGCTTTGGGCATATGCTTAAATGATTTGACAACAGTTTAATGAAGTTTTCATAGTGAGGAAGCCAACAAGGTCTGTTTAGGAGCATCTTTGTTTTCGGCAAGCATCATGTACCCGTGAAAACACAAAAGTCAAAATTGCCAGATTTTGGCATATCTTGTATTGTATATCAGAAGTGGGCTTAATATCTAATGCCCAGGGGGGAGGAATTGTTCAGGTTTATGATACAATAAGAGTTGTCTCTCTTTCCTGCCAGCTGTGTGCTTCCTATAGAACAGAACAGAACAGAACAGAACAGAACAGAATAGAATAGAACAGAATGGGACCTTGGAGGTCTTCTAGTCCAGCCCCTTGCCCAAGAAGGAGAACCTATACCATTTCCGACAAGTGACTGTCTAAAAGTCTCCAGTGATGGAGTGCCCATGATTTCTGGGCGCAAGCTATTCCACCGGTTAATTGTCCTCACTGTCCGGAAGTTTCTTCTTAATTCCAGGTTGCTTCTCTCTTTTTTAAAAAAAAAATATGGAAAGGAGGAGGAAGGAGACACCCCATACTGTTGTAACTACTGAAAAAAAATAAAGGGAAACCTCAGAGTGTAAGGTAAAGCAATCTTTACTATTTACTATTCTTGCAATAAAATAGTATGAAGGTGGGGGAGACCCTACCCCTTTGCAAATAGTAAAGAATCTAATGTGGACCAAGATTATAGATAGAAACAAAAGTACTAATGTTCCCTAATGTGTCTGACTTTGGGCAATCAAATTGGGTTGTAAAATTTGGATGTCCACCAGAGATGGCAGAAGAAGATACATCTAATGACATAGGGCTTTGGCAGCCCAGATCTAGCTTGATAAAACTGAAGTGGGAACTTGAAGGTGATTTTCTCCATTCTATACCTACTTTTCCTCATGAAAAGCTAAGAAGGTATTCCATTTTTCTTACATTCCCTTTATGCATTAAAAATAAACCCACCTACCTCTTAATTAGCTAATGAAAGCAAAGCTCCTAAAACTGTCCAATGGACTCCTTGCCCTTAATTTACTAAGGAGAGCAAACAATGAATACTTTCTTTGATTCACACTCTTAATTATTGATTATTCTGCATGATTAGCATAATCTGTGTGATTAACTATGCATAATCTTCATTTTTAATTGCCTGAACTCCTCATTTTATTTCAAAATAAAGTTGTTGTTTTTTTGTTTTGTTTTTTTAAAGGAAGGCTGTCACATTATCCTGTCTGAACTTGCCACTGGCCTATTACATGAATACTGAAACTTTCAATTAATTTTTAATAGCAAAACTGGTTGTTATTTCACTGCCTCATAGAGATTAGACATGAAGTACACTTAGGGGATGTTACACAATCGGGAACTTAAGAAATAATGTAACTGAATCACCCCCAGAATTGATTAAGTATAATACTGAATGATGAACCCTGTTGGTTGCTGTTCTTTTTAACTGCTCATTCACAGATTATTTCTAAGAATTAGAGTTTAGCAACAATTATTCCTATTTCTAAAAATCAAACCTTTATGCAGATTTTGCCAACATTTTTTACTTTAAAAAAGTACTGGGATCTCAAGCTCAAATTGCTGCAATCCTTAGTCTGAGGCCACCATAATACTGAAGCCTTTTTATACGATAATACAAAAGTCTCTAGTGAGTCAAAAGTGAAAAAAAATTAATATCATAGCATTACATCAAAAACATTAACTATATGTTATGTTTGGCATAACAAAACAAAGCTTTTCTCTTTGGCCACTTATCTGGCAGCTTTTAGTTAATAAAAAATAGTAACTGGTTTTATTATTAGATTGGCATGACACTTTTTCCAAGTTCATATCTAAGAAGCTTAAATCAAGAATAACACATTTGAGAGCTGCCCATAACCATTTTCCCCTTGCTGAGCAGAGAACTTTATGTTTCTTTTATAATTCCATTGGCTTTTTCTTGCTTGCTTCCTCATCTCTCCTAGTCTGATAAAGAGACTCCAGAAGCAATGCAAGATGATTAGGGGACTGGAGGCTAAAACATACGAAGAAAGGTTGCAGGAATTGGGTATGTCTAGTCTAGTGAAAAGAAGGACTAGGGGATGACATGATAGCAGTGTTCCAATATCTAAGGGGCTGCCATAAAGAAGTGTTGTGTTCTTTGTATTCCCCCCCCTTAATCCCCTATGCATAGCCTGATCACCCATTAAGGGTGATTGCCCTTCACCATTGATCGCCCATTAAGGGTGATTGCCCTTCTCCATCTGCTCACAGTTCCATGCCCGTTGCTGGTTGGCTAACTAGCAACGGGGTCTTGCCAGCCAATGGAATTGCGTGATTACAAGCCAG
>NW_015386842.1:354639-373215 GCF_001527695.2 Protobothrops mucrosquamatus | reverse complement strand
AACCGAGTCACACGGTTCCCCGCCGATCAGCGCGAGGGCATCGGCCTCCCACATATCTGAAGGACTATGTAACCACTATTCGCCTGCGCGATCTAACAAGAAGAAGAATCAAACTATTTTTCAAAGCATCTGAAGGCAGGACAAGAAGTAATGGATGGAAACTAAGCAAGGAGAGAACCAACTTAGAACTACCGAGAAATTTTTTGACAATAAACCAGTGGAACAACTTGCCTCCAGAAGTTGTGGGTGCTCCAATCCTGGAGGTTTTTAAGAAGAGATTTGGCAACCATTTGTCTGAAATGATATAGAGCTCCCTGCTTGAGCAGGGGATTGGACTAGAAGACCTCCAAGGTCCCTTCCGACTCTGTTATTCTGTTAAAATGAAATTGAGTATCTTCTAGTCTTTTTTCTTGTTGTTCTGATGAAAATTATTTCACTGATCATGACTAATAAGCAGATCACTCTATCATGACTTTTTCTATAATCTGATCATTAATCATGTTGTAAACAATCGTTGTTCACATGGTTCACAATTCATACTTTCTGGCCTCAAACAGGACTGGCCTCTCTGATATAGACAGGTTCTATATTATTTTCCCTATTTGATCTTACAATAGGCTGGTTACCATTCCAACACCTTTGATAACATTCCACTTTCTCTCCCTGCCTGCTTGTTTGCTTGCCTGTTGTTTTCCACAACTGAGAAACCTCACAGCCAAACTCTGCTGTTCTGACCTCTATTTCCCCTTCACTCCTTTGGAGAGTCCTAACCCGTTGGCCCCTCTTCTTGGCCATTTTGTCTTCTCTGCCGCCCTTTGACCAGAAATCTATTGGCATCTTAAAAAGTGAGGTGAGAGTGAAAGTTGGTTGGGGGTTTCCAGAGGGTAGCATTGCTCTGCATACACAATTATGTGGCCTGATCACCCAGACTTTGCTGTTGCCAGTTTAACCCACTGAAGCAAAGCAGTAGGCTACAGCTGCCTTATTTTCTCCTTAGAGTTCTTCCTGTGAACCTGCCTGCCTGGGGTTTAGACTTGCTGATGGCATCCTCAGTACCTACCAGTAAAGTTTCAGGCTGCAGGGGGAAAAAATAAAAGCCACGTGCAAGCCTTGGGCCATGAATTTGAGATTTCTGATGTAGTCAATGACTATTACTGCTTTAGAAACTGCATGATCGTTCCTATTTATGACAAATAGTTTTGCAAACCCAGGCAGAATAAAATAATAGTATTTAGGAGACCCTCTTCTGTTTAACTTGTATATTAATGCTATGCTTAAAAGCTCGAACTACTGTATGTGAACTTTACTCCTCCTAAATTGGTGGAGGATTTACCTATTAATAAGTAATAAATTACATTATTTTTAAATAAGACTTTTGTGATGATACTTTTCATGACCAAACTGGCCCAAGGAGAATATCGTGGATTCTTAACACTTATTGCTCAGAACAATTGCTGAGTATTAATTGCCAAAAGACAAATGTCTTTAGGTATGCTAAGAGGCCAATTAAACTCAAATGGCAAATAAATCGAAATCCTATTTAGGAACCTAGACTCTATAAATATCTGGAAGTAACTTTTCATGTTGCAAAACCACAGAACATTCAAATGAAGCATACTTTAATATGTATCCAATTTCTTTTCTTGCATGCTTGGACATTTGGTGATGTGCTTGAGCAGAGCTGATTTTTTTTTTTAATTCATCCTCCTTTTTTTAATTCATCCTCCTTTTCACTTGATCCATTCTCCCTTGATCTTCCTTTAATTTGCTTATTCAAATTTCATTTCTTTTTGCATATTTCCTATTCTTCCTTACTATTCACAGCAGATTCCAATTTGTCATTTTCATTTATATTTTATATAAATACATTTTTTCATCTTCTTTCCTTCCTGCCTTCTTGCCTTCCAAATAATGTGTGGGTACTTATTCTTGTCTCTGTCAGATATGTCAATCTGTATAGTGGCCATAACAGAATTATCCATTACCAACTTGAGGCTGTGATTCCTGAGCTGGGAGAGTGGCACCAGCAGATCCCAAGAACAACATCAAAGCTTTTCTGTCCAGAAGAGTGCAGTGTTAGGAATATTTAAGATACATGTAGAACCCTCAAACTCTCAGTGGTCTGGTAGAGGACCCATGATTGAGGAAGACACCGACCCCTCCCACCATAGGAATAAGAAGGGAATTATATCTCATACTGATTTCATTACATCAATAATTACAGTACTAGTACTATGCTGATTGCACTGGTGGCTATTTACTGATTTCTTAATTCACTTTAAACTGCAGGTTTCAGCTATACAGCCATAAATGGTTTGGGACCTTAGCCCTGAGCTTTAGGAGCACTGTATTCTGGTTTTCCAGGAACGTTGTGTGATTGACAGGCATCAGGAGTAGGAGTTTTCAAAAGTGGTTTGAAAATGCTTTTGACATTTTTATATCCTCTCCCATAATCCCTTTTTTTTTTAATTTGCTTAGGTTTTTCACTTAATTCTCATAAAGACCTATATTTTAGCTGCTGTTGTTTTTGTATAACATTTTTTTTATTAATTTTAACTGCATTTTAAATATTGTATGAATTATTGTTTTCCTAATGTCTGGCATTTTATCCTAAATAATGGATAAAATGCTTTAAAATTAATCAGTTATTAAACAGCCTTTTACAAGAACAAGGCCTGGGAATTGTGACTTGTTTCTGGTTTTATCCTGAAAAAAATACTAAATCTCTATAAGTCTTAGTTGAACTTTCAGAAGTATAAAACACTAGTTCTAGGACATGTAAGGTCAATTTATCAAAGTAAGTTAAAACTTCATTAAATATTCTTAATCATCATTAAGCCCTAAATGACGTGTGAGATCAATGTGATTGCTAAGAAAACATGATGAATTGCTTTAAGCTACCATCTAGATATTTAACTACTGTACTGGGATGTTGGTGACCTGCATAATATTTTCTCGAGCTGTAAGGATTACTTATCAAGACTAACAGGTGTGATAAAAGCTTTTCTAATAAGAATGGTGAAAGAAAACCATTGAACAAATATGCACCTCCTTAAAATTCCAGACTAATTAGTGTATATTGTTAATGGGAAAGCAGAAATGAATATTCTAATCAGAAGAAGAACAGCTGTCAGATCAAAAAGGCAAAGTTGATTGCTCTATAAGAAAGTCAAGAAGCTTACTGATGCAAATTCTGGGCTTCCTTGGCTGTACTAATGCTCTAATTTGGATTAGGGCCCACGGAGGAAGGCCCAAATGCCCTTGAGCTGATCTGAGTTGAAATAGAGATTGTTTAACAGGTGCAAATGCAATTTTATAGAAATATTCATAGTGTCTATCACTTTTTCATACCCGCATGGTGTTTATAATCAATGCTGGAGTTTAAAACCCTCCCATATATAATGTCTGTTTGAATCTTCATGACATTGCTAGGTTGTTATTTGATTTTGGCTTTATTTACTAGATCATTTTCATTCCAAAGAATGCATATATTAACCTAAGAACTCCGAGGCAGATGAGTTTTTAGTGACAGGTCAAGCCTTAGTATGAAAGAATTGTAACTGTTGTGAAAGCTCGAGTATTGCCCAGATATCATTTTAGTTTAAAGAGGAAAAAAAATCTTTTCAAAGATAAAATATAGCAATCACAATCAGAGGGGTGTTCTTGTTTTTGCATCTGGTAGTGTTTATTCAGTTTCATTTTCCTGTGATTCAAATGTGACCTGCATTTTCTTTTGTTTCAATGCTTTAATAAATAGAAAATGCATCATTTATTCAGAATTATAAATATAGTTTTCTCAATGGCACAATGTCTATTCTTGGTGGCCACCATTTTACTTTTGGAGAAGTCTTAGGGATTCAGAGCAATGGCCACCACTACTATAAGTAGCCACTTTTTATTATGCAGATACTGGCATAATACAGTATGGGCAGCTACAGTTAGGCGACCTCTGAGAATTTTGGATAAAAAGAAAAGAATGACATCAAGAGTCCTTCACTAAAGTCAACACCAATTCTTCCCACATTGCAGATTCCAGATTTAACCCAAGCAAAACACAAAAGGGAAGCAGAATAGTTGGTGATGAAAATAAATTGAATTTTAAAATGCGGTATTTAAACTAATAATCTCTATACTTATGATTATTTACAAAGCTACACATGGACTTTGTAGGCTACAACCTTAGGTTATAATTCAGAAGCCATAAATAGTTTATGATTTGGAGAATTATTCATATAAATCTATTTATTTTTATGTATACATTTGTTGAAAATGTTCTGAGTTGACAGCTCCCAGGAGGAAATTGTATGGCCATGCCTGAGTGAAGGAGATTTGCTTATATGCATTAAGCTGAAACATTAAGATGCCAGTCCAATTGCATACTGCATGAAGCCTTCAAGAATAAAAAGGGCAGAATATAAATTTTGAATCTGGAAAAAGAAAAATGGGGTAAGGACAAACAATTTAATTCTGCCACCCCCTGGTTTTATAAGAGCTGCTCAAATAATATTTTTTAAAAAGGGAGACTTCAGTAAAAAGAGTTCCATATTCAACCCACTCACCCAGTGGTGGGATTCAAATAAGTGAACAACCGGTTCTCTGTGTGGATGCCACTTCTGAAAGTCCATTCTGGGCCTGGTCAACAAAAAATTAGCTACCGGTTCTGCCGAACTGGTGCAAACTGGCTGAATCCCACCACTGCCCTCACCCCAAAGAGCAAGTTTTGTGGAAAGCAATGTGAATAGGGCATCTGTGTGGAGCTCAAAAGGCATTCCTGAACACATGATCAAAGCTTTGTCCCTTTTAAGAGTGTTGTGATACATGTCACAAAAGGGCTAAGAATTGAATTCCACAGTTGCAACTCTTGGTAAACACCCCTGAGTGTGAGTCTGAGTCTCTTTAATCAATGTTCCTCATCCAACTAAACACATTGTTGCATCAAGGTTGGCAGGTTTTTGTGTTTGATCACTTGTTCAGAGAGGTTATACCATTATGGATAGTCGTCAACTTACAACAGTTCATTTAGTGACCGTTCAAAGTTACAACTGCACTGAAAAAGGTGAATTATGACCGTTTTTCACACTTTCAACCATTGCAGCATCCCCATGGTCATGTGATCAAAATTTGGATGCTTGGCAACTGGCTCATATTTATGACTGTTGCAGTGTCCTGGGGTCATGCTTTTGCGACTTTCTGTCAAGCAATGTCAATGGGGAAGTCAGATTCACTTAACTGGGTTCCTAACTTAACAATTGCAAGGATTCACTTAACAACAGTGGCAAGAAAAGTTGTAAAATGGAACAAAACTCACTTAACAAATGTTTCACTTAGCACCATAAATTTGGGGTTCAATTGTGGTTGTAAATTAAGGATTACCTGTACTGGATGGTGGAGATTGTTGTGGAAAGTTAAGGCTGAATTCAGATTTCAAATAATTTCCCTAAAATCAATGGGGCTTCAGCAAACAAACCAACAAGGTTGATACCTTTTCTTTATATCATTCCCAGCTGAAAATAGTTTTCTCTGATTGTTTTCCACATGGCAAGGGGAGATCATTTTTCCACGTATTTTCCATCAGAAGTAGTGTGCATGTAGTAGGAGGATCTGGAAAGCTGCTGGAAGAGAAAGGGTTAACTAATTATCCACTCCTCCTTCCTTCTGTTTTGATGGCAGTTGTTCATTTAAACTCACAGCTTGTTACATGCATCTGCTGTTTAACATTTTGCCTACCCTTCTGATGTGCCTATTTTAGTACTATGTGTAGCAGACAATGTTCCTCTCTGAAATAAAATATATAACCAGTAGCAAAACGTGATGGTTTGCCAAATATTTCAGTTAGACTTCAAGTGATAATGACCTACTTTCTTCTTTGTCAGGGAACACTTGCAATGTGTCCTTAAGCATGAGTAAATGCTGAATGTATAATTTTTAGAAATAAATCTCCAATAATAAATGATTTCACACGCAAGATGGTTATGTTTAAAAATAGCTATAATCCCTCAAACAGATGGTAACATAAACCCTAAGTGCAGACACTTAAAAACCTGTGGATATTTTTAAAAAGAGGGGGAGGAAAAAAGGGAAGGGGGAAAAAAAGTAGTTGCATTGAGGCATAAGAAATTAAAAGGGCAACAGGTTTATCCGTATCATTCCAGAATTTATCGAAAGAACAAAATCAAAAAGAAACTATAATCTATAATAAATTAAAATTACTATTAATGTGACATAGTGGTGATGATGATGTTAATGATAATGATATATGAATTTAGATCAATTTTCCTCAATCTGTTCTCTTCTGGATGTGTTGGTATTACAATTCCCTCAATTTCCCGGCAGAATAAACATTATAGAAGTTATTAACGCAAAACCTCTGAAGTACAAAATTGTGGAAGATTAAAATAGATATATTTCAGTGACAAACATCAATAGCATAAATCTATTGTTTCAATATATTCCACTGAAGAAATTGTCCACATGCCATGCAGGTAGAGAGGAAGCCTCACTAAGTTTCACTTGATGTCCTCATTTAATTTTGGACTTGACTAAGAAGCAGGAGCTCAAATTCTGTCAAACTACTTTGGAAAGTGCAAGCAAGATGCTGCTCTATGTAAGAAGCACTAATTTTATTTAGATTAATGCCTTATTGACATCATCACCATATTCATGGCATATGTCAGTAGTGGCGAACCTATGGCACGGGTGCCAGAGGCGGCACTCAGAGCCCTCTCTGTTGGCATGCGCGCCGTCGCCCCAGTCCTAGGCCTTCAACTGGGTTTTATAAAACCTTTTTGCTTTAGGCCTCCGCCGCCGTGTACAAAAAAAAACGGTTCAATCAATCAGTCAATTTCAACTTCTCGCGGGAAAAAAAAAAAGATCTTGCAAAGTTGGAATTGATTGATTGAACTTTTTAGTTCCACCCAGTCTGCTGTTACCACCACAACCACAACCACCCAATGGGCCACACCCACCCAGCACCCGATGATGCATAAGTGGGTTTTGGGTTGCAGTTTGGGCACTCGGTCTCTAAAAGGTTCGCCATCACTGGCATATGTGAAATACTCTCGTCTCTATGTGATCTATGAGCGTAACGACTAATTCTGGTCTAAGTTTTGATTACTGACTTCTTCACCCTGACAATATATATAAAGTTTCTCCTATTCAAGCGAGCTTTTAGACCACCGTAAAATATGTTTACCAAGCCTACATAAAGACAGATTGCTTTGAACAATGAAAATGTTAGGCATAAATTGTATAAATAAATAACAATAAGGGAACGCAAAGAAATAGTAAGATGTATTTTCACTGAAGAGTGATTTGTAGGGTCTGTAGAAAACAAGTATTTTTGCACACTACGTGCCATATCTGCTACAACTGGGAAGAAGGCCTTCCAGATACAGACCCTGCTAGTGTGTTTTTCTGTAGCTTAAAAACTCCAATTGACTTTCAGTGCTAATTCTTGTTGGTTTAATGCCAGATGGCAAATAATGTGAGTGTTTGTGAAGTGTTTCCTGTTCCTTTCATCGCCTTTTCTTAGAGTCTGAGAACTTCCTCCTTTCTGATCCTTTGGCGTTAAGATGATGTTCATGGCTCCCTGTGTCTTTCTGTTTTATTACAGCATACTTCTGACCCTCTTCTCCTTGTATGGCACAGGAAGAAGTGAATTTTAGGCATAAATAGTTACATAAAAATACTCCACACTATATTCAATATACTGCACCACTATATTAAAAGTCAGCTTGATTTTGGGTTTCAAAAATGACAACAGCACCTAGGTGGCCGTGACTGCTTTTAAAAAAAAACTAAGCAGGTTTAGGCTTGCTCTTTTTTAAAAATGTATGTACTTATTTGTCAAATGTTTATAGCCATCCACTTCGCAAAACATGACAATGGGCAAATCAAATAACAAATAACAATTAAATAACAACAAAAATGAAAGCATAAAATCCTGATTAAAATAAAAATTATTAAAACAAATATACCAATCCTGGGCAAAGGGCAGATAAAAAGGAGCACCTAGCAAAGGAGCCATTTGAACATATTTTCCTCAGAGTCCCAGGCCTGATTACATAACCAAATCTTCAGGGATGTCAGGAATATCAAAAGGGATGGAGGTATTCTAATTTTGGAGGGAAGAATGTTCTATCCTTCCATATTTATTTATTTATTGGTTTTACCACATCTCTTAAGGCTTGGCAATTCACATCATAAAACAAGAACAAAACATTTTTGGTAAAAGCAGATTAAATTACAATTTTAAAAATCACATAATTCTGAAAGCATCATAATTCACACCAAAGCTCTTTGAAGTAGCACATGATTAATAAACTTCAAGAAGAATACAGGTGATCCTCGACTTATAACAGTTCATTTAGTGACTGTTTGAAGTTACAACAGCACTGAAAAAGTGACTTGTGACCATTTTTCACACAACCATTGCAGCATCCCCATGGTGCGCAATGGTTAGAATGCACTGCCAGGAGTTCGATCCTGATCACCTCAAGGCAGATTCAGCCTTCCATCCTTCCCAGTTCGGTAAAATGAGGATCCAGATTGTTGGGGGCAATATGCTGACTCTGTACACCACTTAGAGAGAGCTGTAAAGCACTATGAATCGGTACATAAGCCTAAGTGCTATTGCTATTTATGTAATCATCAGGATGACCTATTCAGTTTTTATTAATTTTAATGTTTTACAAAGCAGCTGCTACTATATATTTTACTCTTTTTCTTGTAGACCATAAGGACATGGAGAACCTTAGTACTAATGCATGGCATCATTTTGTAAAATATAAATTATCTTCTGTCATGAATAGATATCCAGTGGTTCATACTGTACATGGTTGCCTAGGCATATCTCCAAAATTAGTTTCATGGCCTGCAGCTGTGAAAATTGGTGCAAACTTAAGAGATGAGAGAAGATGAAAACTTTGTGATTGACATGAAATGAAAACTTAATTTTCTAATTATATAAATTTCAGACAGGAGATTTCTACACCTCACCTCCCTAGCTTTCTTATCTGTATCAGTAATTTTTTTTATAAAAGGCCGTGCAATAAATTGCTGTACATAGGGAAATTAATTATGATCCCTCCAGATGGGAAGACTTACCAAAATTAGATTGTAATATTTTTCAAACATTAAAACTTCCGAACTGCAGTGGAAAAAAGCTTCCAGGCATCTGCCATGACGTACCAACAAAAGGTCCTCTGATAATCAGAAAACTGGGGTGTTGCTAGGGACATGTTTTCTTCTTGCTGTGCGTTTGAACCAGAGAAACTGAATGTGTGTGTTTGTGTGCTTTTATACAAATGCAATACAGCTTTGGAAACTGTGACATGTCTTGGTCATTCCATTTGTCACAAGGAATATCTGCTTAGAGCACGGGTGTCAAACTTGATTGCATCATGTGACGCATCGTGATATATCACAATGTTTTTTGCCTTTGCAGAATTGGGTGTGGCCTGCACATGATGCAACCAGCCTGCAGGCCGCCAGTTTGACACCCCTGGCTTAGAATGAGGAACAAAATTCTCCCATGTGGGTTTAAAACATTGATCCTATGAGCACCTTTGCATGTATATTATTGCTTGATTGACCCACTCTATGAACCTTTATTGTCTGCTGATAGCTTTTGGGAGAAGAAGGAAAGATGTTTGGGCATCAAAATATTTAAACCATTGATTTTGAAGCATATTTGCACATATATTTTCTTTTGCATGTATTTGCTACTCTTCTGTCTATTTTCAAGTACCTCAGGCATGTTTTTTCACAAACTTCTTGTGTACTAACACACTGCAGCACAGGATTTATTTGCTTACCGGGGACATAGCTATGTGATGTCTTCCAGTTTGCTATTAGCCATTATTATCGTACCAGTATTTCTTTTGGAAAAGAGAGGATGTTTCTATTGACATTATGAGCATCCCTGTCATTGACCATTCTGCTGAAGATTGTTGAATAATGTGTACTTATCTTCACAGACAGAAAGATATATTTCTTTGCAGTGCATTGAAAATGTATTTTCCAACTTCTATATGTCATTCACATTGGATTGCATAGATCAGTGTCAGGATTTGTCCAAAGTCTACATTGCACTATTGTTAGGTTTTTATTTTTCATACAAATCTGGATTTTCAAATCACATAAATGATTCAAAACTAAACTATATTCCAAATATAGAGTAGATTCACTAACAGACAGTACTGTCACTGTTCAATTTTCTATGAAGAAACTTTTAAAAAGCTGAAAGAAAATCCATATGTATTTTCATTGTCACATTTCCATATTATTAATAATAATAATAATAATATCTCCATAGTATATGCTGTTTTTAACACTCCCCCAAAATAGATTTACTTTATAAGCCCACTTCCCATACAAACATGAAATCTGTTTTAAACATTATTATTCAGTTAAGAATATCAGGATCTAGATGTTCATGCCACTGAATATAAAAAAGAGGGATGGTTTTATTTAAAACAATTACTTCAAAACAAATCCAAAAATGATTTTTTAAATGTCCCTACCAAATCCATAGAATTACAAATACTACGAATCAATAAACAAGAATTCTATAAAGAAACTGTATTTTTAAGATACAATTCAAAGTTCAAAGATCTAACTTCCAACTGTATTTCATGTAAATTTATGGATGGTTTTCTTATTTTATTTTGCTTTATCTGTCATATTTATTTCTCCCTTCTTGCATGCATATCTCTAAGACAGTGGTTCTCAACCTGTGGGTCGGGACCCCATTTGGGGTCGATCGACCATTTCACAGGGGTTGCCAAGCAAGGCTGTCCGCCATTTTTTTTGTCCGCCATTTTCCCCCCCTTTTCCGGTGGGTGCCTTACCTCCCTTGGGCTGGGCCAGCTGGTGGTCGGCCTGCTCCGTCTCTGCCACTTGCCAGCTATGCCTCGGCCGGCGCAGAGGGCGGAACCACGCATGCGCGGCGCTCCCGGGCAGGGAAAGTCCTTGACTTACGACCGGTTGGGTAGTCCTCGACTTATGACCGGTTTAGTCCTTGACTTACGACCGGTTTAGTCCTCGACTTACGACCGGTTGAGGTCACGGCATTAAAAAGGTTGAGAACCACTGCTCTAAGAAATACAGTATACAGAAGGCAGAAGTATCATGTATACCAACTTGAGTTTTACAAAGGTGGGATATTAGTAGTATTAGTAATAATAACAATTATTAATTAAATTATTCTAATTAAATTGCTAATGAATATGTGAGGATTTTATTTTACTTTTGTTTGTGTGTGTGTGCATGTGAAAGAGAGGGGGGGGAGGGAGCTTAAGAATGTTGTAGTGTATTGGGTATTATATATGCAGATCCAAATAATGTAGCCTTTTATAATTGTCAGATGGAAATTTTATCAATGTGCAGATTTTCTAAGTGCCAATAATTTCTGGGACCACCACAGCTAGTATACGCCATAATCTTTCGATTTCAATTTTCAGATTTTAATATTTTGTGATTTTCTCCAGTTCTTTGTCTTCTATTCTACTATCCCCTGGTATTGTCACATCAATTATCCACACTTTCTTCTTTTCAACCACAGTTATATCTGGTGTGTTATGAGCAGTGGTGGGATTCAAATATGTGAACAACCGGTCCTCTGTGTGGATGCTGCTTCCAGAAGTCCATTCTGGGCCTGGGCAACAAAAAATTAGCTACTGGTTCTGCCGAAGTGGTGCGAACCGGCTGAATCCCACCACTGGTTATGAACCAAGACTTTACCAGTCTGTATTCAGAAATCTCATAGTATCTTAAGCTGCTTATTTTCAATCACTTCTTCAAATTGTTAAAAATGTTCCCACCAATTTTTATTACTGGTAGGTAAATTTTTTACAGATGTTTGAATTAATCATTTGGGCACCTGTGTTATGTCATTCTTTACAATCAGTTTGTGCAATCTTCCAGGATGAACTGAGTAAATGATGCATTATTTCTTCTAACATTTTTGCACAATCTGCACTTTAAATCATTTGATGGTTTTTCAGTTGTGGCCTTGATTATATTAGTTTGAATAACTTGCTATAAAATTAAGCTTTCCACTTCATTTTTTTTAATGTTTCAGTTGTAAGCCATTGTCAGGTTTTATCTTTCTCCACCTTCCCCTCAGTCTTTTGTAGAAATTGTCTATTCAGGGGTAGTCAACCTTGGCTCTTTTATGGCTCGTGGACTTCAACTCCCAGAATTCCTGAGCCAGCACATCTGGCTCAGGAATTCTGGGAGTTGAAGTCCACGAGTCATAAAAGAGCCAAGGTTGACTACCCCTGGTCTATGTAAATCCTTTTCTTGCCAGCATTCTATTCATGTTTTATCACATTATTTCCATTTTTACTTTGTTTTCTGTACATTTAGTAAGCTCCTATTTTTAACTTGTGTCAATGCTTGTTCTTGTCTTTCTTTTATGTAATCAGCCAATAAGCACTTTTCTTCTTTAATAAGTTTGTTTGACCTGAAATAAACCTCTGCCTTTAGTTGTTTCCAAACATTTGATGATTCAAACTATGAATCAAACATTTTTATAATAAATCCAGACCATATGTAGATTGAGTTTTTTTGGTTGCTGTTGTTATTTGTTTGTTTGTTTATTTGTTTTTTTTGGCTTTTTCAATTCTCCAGAACCGTTTTATCAATCAGAAGTTGATCTTTCATACCTCTGTGTTTCCCTATTACTTCCTTTCTTTTCTATTGGAATGATATTAGTTTCTTCTAAATAATTTTGGATGTTGTCTGCCATTATGCCTGCGAGTAACTTAAATATTGTAGACAAGCAGTTGTTGACCGATACTTTTCTGGTGTTGTCCTTTCTGCTGAATCTTTTTGAATCAGGTACATTTGTCAGTTATGAATTGGTCTCTGTTGTCAACTTAATGGCATAAGCTGTTTAGATATAATTAGAAGTAAGCTAGTCAGATATTTGAGCCAAAAGCGATGCAGTTGAAGGTGTCCAGTTTTTAATTCTTTTCATTTAATTTTCTGCTTTTATTATTAGGTCTCCTATTTGAGTGCTACTAAATTCATCTTCAGATTCTTTTACCCATTCAGTACTTTTATTATAGTTTTTTTGAGGTTCCCATAGAGCAGTGGTGGCGAACCTATGGCACGGGTGCCAGAGGCGGCACTCAGAGCCCTCTCTGTGGGCACGCGCACCATCTCCTAGTCCTAGGCCTTCAGCTGTGTTTTATAAAACCTTTTCGCTTTAGGCCTCCGTCGCCATGTACAAAAAAAAAAGGTTCAATCAATCAGTCAATTTCAACTTCTCGCGGGGAAAAAAAAAGATCTTGCAAAGTTGGAATTGATTGATTGAACTTTTTAGTCCCACCCAGTCAGCTGTTACCACTGCAGCCACGCCCATCCAATGGGCCATGCCCACCCAATGGGCCACACCCACCCAATGGGCCACGCCCACCCGGCACCCGACGATGCATAAGTGGGTTTGGGGTTGCAGTTTGGGCACTCGGTCTCTAAAAGGTTTGCCATCACTGCCATAGAGCTTTCCAAAACTGGATTGTTTCCTTTTTGTTTGATTTTTCATTATCAGAATTTCTATTGTCATGTACACATTGGTAGAGTGAAATAACTGATTTTGCTTAAATTGGATGATTTGTGTCTCATAGTGTTCAATTTTCCCAGATATTAGTGTTATTTATTGCTTTTGTGATTTCCAAAACTTCTTCAGTTTTTCTAGTGTTAAACCAATTTGTTTTATTAGGCTTCTCCTGGAACTTTGAATTTTTCAGCTAACTTAATATTGTATGTAACAGAACAAAGTACTTACAACCACAATTGAGCCCAAAAATTATGTTGCTAAGTGAGACATTTGTTAAGTGAGTTTTGGCCCATTTTACAACCTTTTTTGCCACGGCTGTTAATCACTGCACTTGTTAAATTAGTAACACGGTTGTTAAGTTGTTAAGTGAATCTGGATTCCTCATTGACTTTGCTTGTCAGAAGGTTGCAAAAGTTGATCACATGACCAAGTGTCTGAATTTTGATCATGTGACCATGGGGATGCTGTAATGGTTGTAAGTGTGAAAAATGGTCATAAGTCACTTTCTTCAGTGATGTTTTAACTTTGAATGGTCACTAAATAAACTATTGTAAGTCGAGGACTACCTGTAATTAATTAACCTTAGGTAATTCATTGTATATCAGTTGTGTATAAAAATAAAATAATATATATTCTCTAGTTTGTGGAATATCTAGAAGTACTATATAATGCCAAATTTAAGTAATAGTTAGAGGTACTAAGAACATAAATGCCATAGGAAGAAACAGGCAAGCACCAATAAGTGGGTTTAAATTAATCACAGATCCAGATGTTAATTCTGTCTGTCTGCCTGTCTAGGCTGCTTCAATCAGGAGTGTCCAAGATGGGGGGGGGAAATATAACACGTCAACATCACAAACCCAGTGCTTCATGTTTTACCCTGACAACTGTTTATTTGCTATACTAATTGCTATACTGCAACCAGAAAATGTGATTATGGTATTTTTAATTATCTGAGAGACCTTGTTCATTATGCACTTGGAGGTCGCCCAAGGCAATCTTAATCTAGCCAGATTGAAATGGTACAAACTGAAGGAAAATTTCTGTGGAAGGAAAAGACACTTCTCTTTTTTTTAACAAATTATATATGGCTTTTACTGGCCTATAAGTAAAAATGACAGTTAGGTGCCTTCGGATCTTTCTGCTCCAAGCATGTAGTTCAAGAATGAGTGGAATGAGTGGAAATCTAACGTTTATTATGTACATTTTCATATCTTGATCAGTTATAGCTGAACTCTTCCTTTTAAGATATAAAGAAAAACGTTTCCATTGTGTCCTTTGGGTATTGTTAATGGTCAAATTGGAACTAAATGCCATGGATGAAAAATTAGAGGAAAAGGTATCTTATATTGTAGTCAATTATAGGAGTAGTGTTCTAGGAGGAGTGTTCTGAGAAGTACCCCAGCTTGGTGAATAGCATCCATCTTTTAGGCAAGTTGGATTTTTCAGGTACTTCCTCACTCTTTTGATGCTGATGTTATGTCCTATGTCTGTGCTTCTACATCTAAAGAAAGAGAAGGTAGATATGTATAACTGCTTGTTTATCCAACCTAGCTAGCTTTTCCTTGCTATTTCTTGCATAAGTCAAAGTCTTCAGGATCCAATACCAGAGATCCCAGAGTCCTGGGGTACAGAATTGCCACAGCTCACCTACTTCAAATAATAATAGTATTTTGCAAAGACTTTCCATCAATTACTTACAGACTTCAAACACAGTAAACTTTTTAGCAAAGATCTGACAGTTCTTTTTTTAAAAAAACAACAACACCTATTTATCTTGTACTGAATAAAATATTGAATTAGATTAATTCAGGTATGTCTTTCTATCTATGGTTTTATAATACCATTTATGGCACATACCTTGCCAACTAATTTTGATATATAATATCACAAACTAGTGAGATTTTTAATCAAAGTATCATGAGGATTAAAAATGCTTATACATTAAAAAAATACTTACCTTAGAGTTGTCTCATTTGACATTACAAAAAATCAGTAACAATAAATGTTGAATGCAACATAACAACATTGTAAATCCAGCATTTCCAAATCAATCTGAGACAATCATTTTATGTTAATTTTGGTTCTGGACTAATTGAAAGCAGAGATCCTTGGTGTTAATGATTGCTTATTTTGTCCCCTCCGTTCAATATAAGCCACATTGTCTGGTTAAAGTTTAATTATGCCATATAGCTTAATTATATGACACGAGAAGAAGCTGATTGGACAGTAGTTTAACCCCCACTGTGATTTATTTAAACATTCAATAATGTATTTCAAAACACTGCATCATTAGCAATAGCAGCACACTTTGTGTAATGAACACATTTTGTAATATGCTAATAAATTTGAAATGTGTTATGCTCATTTTTTTCCACTCAACATTTGAACAGATTTTAACAGCCTTCAAATATACCAGAACAATTGTCCTCTATCGCCCTTTCCCAAAAATAATGTTTCCCAGCACGCAACAGAATTGACAAATTTTCCTGACAAATGGTGGCAATGAAGGGAGATGTTTCAATTCATAGTTAAAAATACCGATTAAGATAAAGAGATCAATTTCTCCATTGTTCTGCTGCTCTGAACTCTGAAAGCCATAACTTTGATTTAACTGGATGGGCAAATGGTAAATGATAATGCATTCATTCACAACACAATGCAGCTTGATTTTGCAAACAGCAGGGGCACAGAATTCTATGGTATAGTTATCCTAGCACAAAAGTATTTCTAAGCTGATAAAATACTTCTAAATGGCTTTTTTTAAAGAGTTTGCTTCTACTTTTTTTTCCTATTCCTTTTCTCCAAGAATGCATGCTTGAATCTCAGTGAATTTGCATTGCCTCCAAAATGTTGCATAGATGAGGAAAAAACATTTTACAGATATATTTTGTCTAGATAAATGCAGGTAGTGACTTTGGTCCTAACTAGAGTGGAACAGAATAAGTCATTCTACTTATGGGATCCATTGTAGGATCCCATTGACTAAAGGGAAGAGAGGATTTTGCAATTCTCTTTTGATTCACCTGTTCAGAATGTTCCTCAGGTCTTCCTTGTGCTCAAAGCAGGGTTTTCTTCAGAGCCAAAAAGATGTCTCTTTTCTTTATGCTGGCAATATCTTTGAATTAGAGGATAATTCTGTTCAAAGTTTGCTCCAGTTTCAAGATTCTAGCTATCTATATTGTAGATAAGTTCATTTAAAATTGCACAGAAAATATTAAAAAGATAGGAACTTAAGGTAAATATGAATTCCCCACTAAGATAATTCATTTTTTATAGTTTAGGTCATTGTTTTTAAAGTAGAGTTTGTTCCTTTCTTTAAAATTACATTAGCCAGGTCTTAAATTGGGTCTGAGTGGACAGCCTGTGGACTTAAAGCTTCGTGGGTCTAAGATCCTGTACTCTTTTGCTTAATTTAACAAGCTTTATACAAGTAGGTCATTCAAACACCAGCAATAGCAATTTATTTTTACATGTTCCAAAAGGGCAAAGGCAGTGTCTCACAAACTGAAAAAAGAAGCCAGAAAAAAGGTCACATTTCATGCTGACCATACCTAATATGGTGGCTCAATCCACCATTGTCATGTAAGACCTTACAGATTACTCTCAAGATCCTCAACTGCTTTGGTTTTGATGACTTATTCTGCTGTCACAATTTGTCCCCAAATTTTGGAAATTATCCAAATCACTCTCCTGGTTAATTATTTGTATAACTCTTTTAATTATTAAAACATTAGCTAGTTTCATTTGTATATCCAGTTTCATAATTTTCCAGATCATTCTTGTAGCTTCTTCAGATCTAGTTTGATCTTATCTAGTAGAACTTGTTTGTTATCCATAACATCATTCACCAAGTCTATCTATGATATCAGACATTTTTAAAATTAACTTCTGAGTGCAATGTTCAATTAACCCTTCAGTACAATCCATGTTAAGAGTACTTTATTGCATTCTGTGGTAACAAATCAAATAGATGTTGTCCTTTAATTAAAATCTTACATCCTTTTAACTCCCTCTAGCGTTCAACTTTCAAAATTCTATCCTATCATGGTTTGTTTTGTGGTTCAAAATCCAAAGTGTTTTATTACAGGAAGGCTTTATTCAATTAATTTTAAAATCCCATTTCAAGTCCATCTAGGCTCTTAATCCATTTATAACTTTCTGGAAACAAAATTTTAATCAGCCTTTTGCCATTTATTCCCCCAAACTATTAAGTCCATAAAGTTACATTAGAAATTTATTTTGTTCAGAATTGAAGGAAACATATCCAGTAAATACCATCAAACTTGCCATTTGATATTTGAAAAACAGTAAAAAAAAAACCAATAACTCCAAAATGATTAAGAAATAAGGCTCAGTTGAGCTTTATACCTACATAGACTATATTATGGTTGTGGGTGTAGATCAGGGGTGTCAAACTACCGGCCTGTGGGCTGGATGTGTCATGGCGAAACCGCACCCATCCCATTGCCAGCCATGGAAAAAAAGTTTCAATATGTCGTGACACGTCACGTGACATTGCGAGTTTGACATCCCTGGTGTATATGGAAACCCTCAATTCCCAGCTGCATCATTCACCAGCTAACTACAAAACCCCAAAGAACATATGGGTAATCCCACAGTCTTTTCTTTCTCTGGAAAGATTTTAATAGCCAGATTTCAACCATAATCTTATCCTCAGTTGTTCAGGGATTTTTTTATTTTTTATTTTTTTATTTTATTAAATTTATATCCCGCCCTTCTCCTTACGGACTCAGGGCGGCTAACAATCAAGTAAAAATATACAGATACATTACAAGATTAAAATTAATTAAAAAGGAAATATTTAACTGTGATCTAATTAAAATATAATTAAAACCCCCTCTAAAAATTTCCCCTAGGCCAGTCCTGCAAGCTGGAATAACCATGTCTTAAGGGCGCGGCGGAAGGAAGGGAGATCAGGGATCACCCTGATCTCTGGGGGAAGTTCATTCCAGAGGGTGGGAGCTCCCACCGAGAAGGCCCTCCCCCTT
>NW_015386842.1:329837-353569 GCF_001527695.2 Protobothrops mucrosquamatus | reverse complement strand
GGATCTAACATGCATCCTTACCTGTGTTCGGTCGGATTCGGTTCGGGTAGCCCTCCAACTGCTCTCTAGGCGTCTTTTCCGGCGTTTCATCTCTCTCAGCTCCTCGGTAAACCAAGGAGCTAGTTGAGATCTACGTCGGGTCAGAGGCCGCAGCGGCACGACTCGGTCCAGTGCTGCGGCTGCGGCCACATCCCAGGCCACAGCCTGATCTTCCGCCGAGTCGTGACCTAGCTCCTCGGGATATGGCCCAAGCTCCGTCAGAAGCCTCTCCGGGTCCATCAGGAGCCTGGGACGGAACCATCTAGGCGGTTCCGTCTCCCTGCGGCGAGAGGAAGCGGTCCGGAAGTCCATCCTAAGGAGTGCATGATCTGACCATGACAAAGGCTCTATAATTATCTCCCCCATTTCCAGATCACTCTGCCACTGGCCAGAGACAAAAATTAGATCCAGTGTATGTCCTCCCGTGTGAGTGGGTGCATGAACTAATTGGGTCAAGTCCATGGTCGTCATGGAGGCCAAGAACTCCCGAGCCACCGCTGACGTTTCGCCCGCCAATGGCAGGTTGAGATCCCCCATAACTCACCATATCCTTTTGATTAAACAGCTTTATATATCAAATGTCTAACTCACCATATCCTTTTGATTAAACAGCTTTATATATCAAATACATAAGCACATTTTAACACAAAATGCTTACATGAAGGCCTCTAGCAATGTTGTTTCATCTTCCAATATGAAAAGTAAATAAAGTCATATCAAAGTTACATTATTGATTCACACTGTGTTACCTGTAGGTGAGGAAATTCTAAAATATTGCACATTTATTCTGCTGGCTAGACTCTGGGAAGATTCAGCTATACATGCAGGATAAAAAGAGCATCAGCATGGATCAATAGCTTGACATGTATTTGTCATTTACGAATATATAGATGGCCCATGCAATCCATGCAAATTATTTATAACTTTATTAGAATAAATTAAGTTAAATTATTTTAAATTATTATTTTCTCAGATAGTCATTTTTAAATCCAATGTTTCACCACAAAATGGTGTGAAAAATTGAGACCCAATCGTGACTGAGATTATCCCCAGTAAAAGTATACGGAAAGAGCTAAAAGTGGAACAGTAAAATGCTTACACCATTCTAAAGCATTTCTCTCATGAATGGCCTTTAGGTAAAATAAGGCAGATTTCATTGATTCACAGTCTTTTTCATCAATAATATAACATTTTTCATCTTTGCATTTTGTGCTTATGGTTTTTTTTTAAAAAAAATAAATCTTGTTCCTTCTATATTTTAAACACCCTTACAGAACAAATGCAAATCTTCATCAGAGAACTGTGGAAACAATACTATAAATATACTTTAAAGCCATTCTGATCACTTTGTGTTTTTTTAGCCAGGGAAACAAACCTTTGTTTAGAAAATTATAAAAATAAGATAAAGTATATGTACATATAATGTATATACATGGTTGTTAAGCGAATATGGCTTCCGCATTGAATTTGCTTCTCAGAAGGTTGCAAAAGAGGATAACATGACCCCAGGACACTGCAATGGTTATAAATATTAACCAGTTGCCAAACATCTAAATTTGATCACATGGCAATGGGGATGCTGCAACTGTCATAAGTGTGAAAACCATCATAAGTCTATTTTTCAGTGCATTGTAACTTTGAACAGTCACTAAACAAACTTGTAAGTTGGGGACTACCTGTACATTTGGAGCAGACTGTAGTTCTGTATACTGTAGTTACTATAGCTCAAATGTTCCTGGCATGTTTTTATAAGGCTTTATCTTCAGGCTTTTTTCACTTGGGCTTCTCAATTTGAACTGGAAACAAAGGGAAACAAAAGTGTGTGTGTGGGGGGGTGTCTCATGTTTAAAAATGTTGAAATGAGATGCCAGTTGATATTATGATCATCTCGAAATTCATAGACCAAAGGTATACAGGTAGTCCTCAACTTACGACCATAATTGAGCCCAAAATGTTGCTAAGCAAGGTAGTTGTTATGTGGGTTTTGCCCCATTTTACATTTTTTTTTTTTTGCCATAGCTGTTAAGCGAATCACTGCAGCTATTGAAGTGGATCATGCAGTCATTAAGTGAATCTGGCTCCCTCCCCTTTGCTTGTCAGAAGTCATCTGGGACAGGGGTCCCCAACCCCGGTCCATGGACCAGTACCAGACCGCGGCATGCCAGCAACCGGTCCACACAAACAAGCAAAGCCCCATTCGTGGGATGCAGGCAGCACACAAATCCATGCCCTCCAGTCTGCAGAAAAACCTCTCTCCACGAAACCAGTCCCTGGTGCCCAAAAGGTTGGGGACCTGTGATCTAGGAAGGCTACATGTGGTGATCACATGACCTGCAACAGTGCAACTACCAATGCCAGTTGCAAAGCACCTTAATTTTAAACATATGACAATGAGGGATGCTGCAACAGCCATAAGTGTGAAAAGCAGTCATGTCACTTTTTCCCCTGTTGTTGCAACTTTGAACAGTCATTAAAAGAATGATTGTAAATTGAAGACTATCTGTAGTAAAAAAGAAAAAGAAAGAAAATTCACAGTATTTCTTTAAGTAGTATTTCTCTAAGTTTTTCTTTCAAACAGTCTGCAGCCGATGTACGCAAATCTCAATCCCCAAAACAAGTACTGTATATGAAATTTAGCACATTGAAAATAAAGAGTGATTGGGATACTTAGAGGCTTTATGTAAGTTATTTATCATAGCTATAAATACTTGGTAAATTTTAACATGAAAAGAATCTAGTAATAGATAGTTGTATATTAGACATTGTTCTTGTAAGTTTAACGTTTCCTCATGTCGCAATCTATATGATGCTAATAAGAAATGTAATGGAAAGAATTCAGAAGGAGAAACAAAGTGTTTATGAATTTAAAATGATTTTTGTATAGCGTGGATGCCGAAAGTACAAAGAATTTGGAGCTTTCATCCACAATAGCTAGAGATTACATAATGCTAACAGGTTCCACGCATTTAAAATCTGTGAAGAATGGGAAGGAACCAGTGGTGAGATTTAAATATGTGAACAACCAGTTCTCTGTGCGGATGCCGCTTCCGGAAGTCCATTCTGGGCCTGGGCAACAAAAAATTAGCTACCGGTTCTGCCGAAGTGGTGCGAACCAGCTGAATCCCACCACTGGAAGGAACAATTAAATTAGCATGCCCCAAAGCATGATCACAGATAACACTGGAATGAAACTAACCAAAAGCAAATGCATGAGGTAAAGTAGTGATATTCCTATCTTAGAAACTGCTAATCTGAGGGCATTTTTTCTCATACACAAAGCATGTGCTTTTTTGACTACTGTTCTCTTAGATTTTCTGTCATAGTTATACAATCTGTTACAAATCATTGCTCATATCAAATTTCTGCATCCCCAAAATGTTGCAATATCACTGGCAAAACTTACCTGTTCAGGCAAAACACTCCAGAATGGCTCCCGGTTATTCTTCAAGCACATCAGCTTTCTTTTCCTCTCTTATTATTATTTCAACCTATATAGTAAGACTGGAATTTGTGACACAACCTATGTAGTTTGATACTGTGTAGTATGTGATCATGCCCAGGAGCTCCTAAGTGTTCTTTGTGGGGACAGAGAAAATGCACAGAAGTATTTCAAAGATATCATTTCTGAAATTCAACAGTGAGCAGACAGAGTAGTCACTGGTTTATGTATCCATGTGAAGAAGCTTTATCTCTTTATATTGTTTCTTTTTTAACAAGCTGTATCCTTCAACTGCTATATTCTAGCCTCAGGAGTCATCACACCAGGTCTCTATTATTAAATCATATCTGTCTTCAAGTTTTAAGATGAATCATATTTTGTTTATGTTCCCATGATAAGCTACAAGTCTGGTATAAGCATACTTACAAGCAGATGAAAGGGAGATCAGGATCCCTGGTGAATTTAGGATTTCTAGCTTCTCAAGGCATAGAAAGATAATGTTTAATTATATTTTTCTTAGCTGGCTTTCATACTAAAAATATTAATCTTAACTTCTAAACTTGAAGAATTCAACCATAGACTGTCAATAATGTCCTAATAATGTTTAAACTTAACTATTGATGTTTTTTTTTGCTCTACTGGAGTAAATAGAATCAACGGAGATATATCTGTTTATTCAAAGCATTATTGTGCTTTTATATATTTTATAGCAAGTTGACCTCACTGATTGTTTTGTAAACTCTTTTAATAAAAGTTGTCACCTGTTGAAATCCAGGTGGGTTTTATTAGTTTTCTTCCCATTTCCTCCTGCCACATATACAATACCGAATTCTTTTGGCTGCCATTTATCAGTAGCTAAAAATATGCATGTTGGACATTTCAGTGGTGAAGAGGCTCTTTTCTTTCAGGCTGTTTGGTTCTTGTCTTTGTTATCCTGCTTCTTTTTTAGTGGCACAAATATTGCCACTCCAGGTCAATATCCTGAGGCATTGCTTTCTCAGTGACATTCAACAATTTAGTCACACAGAAAATGATACCATTTGGCCTAAAGGCATTAAAGATAACATTCCAGGCCAAGACACAATGGAGAAAAGAGAGGGGAAAAAAGAGAGGGGGGGAATTCATCTAATTAGAACAAGTTTTCAGTTTGTTGTCTACTCAGAAATAAGCCATGTTGAAAATAGTGGAATATACTCCCTGGTGAATGAATAACATGTGTAAAACCTCCCTTTTTATGACTCTATAATTTGGATAGAGTTGGGATGGAGCTGAGTGTTTAGTGGCTGATTGCCCTTCCTGATACCACTCGTTATTCACAGTTTTTTTTCCTTTGTGCCTTAGAAGAGAAATATTGCAGCTACCTAGCATTGAATTCTTAGCCTTCTGAGTGGGAGGTTAATGTCTTCACCACTAGGCTACCATGCCACTCTAATAACATGTACAAAATCTTAATTTTATTCCTTTTTACTTTCTCTTCCCTTAGACTCTGGTATTCTCAAACATGGATGAACAAACCTTGGCTCTCAAATGTCTTCTGGCCAAGGTGCTACAGCTCTTACTGCAGCCAAAGGGATAGGAATCCCCAAGGGGAAGTGTAGATGGAAGAAAGAATGAGGAAACATGTTTCATGATGCATGCTCCAACTCTCTTCTGTGGTATGCTTCTTCCCAAGATAAATCCCCCTTCTCAAATACCAGTTCTGTACTACAATTATGTTGGGGAAATCAAAACATAGGCAGAACTGATACAAATGTTTAACAGACAGGATCCAATGGAATTGGGCAGCTAATTAATATATAATTATCATCATCTTTGTCCTCCTCATCCTCCTCATCTTCATCAAACATCTTATCTCCGGAGCCATTTAATGGGTGAATAGGAGCACAGTTTAATAATAATAATAATAATAATAATAATAATAATAATAATAATAATAATAATAATAATAATAATAATAATAATAATAATAATAATAATAATAATAATAATTTAATTTGTACCCCACCCTTCTCCTCATAGGACTCAGGGCGGCTAAATAACAAACAGGGGGAAAGGGGGAGAAGCAAAGCCAGGCCCAAATTCCAGCTGCTAAGAATAGTGTGTAGAGGACAATGCAAGCATGAATTTTTATACAGGAGAAAGAGAAAGGGTATCAGTGAAACACTGTGATATGGTGTTCACCTGTATATTGCTATTATTATGGATGGACACATATGGTGTTCACCTGTATATTGCTATTATTATGGATGGACACATAGACAGCCAGCTGTTTAGACTGGATTTGGCCTTTTTGTCCACTTATCAAGTTTTTCCCAAGGATCTGGGATAGGCAGATGTTGCTATTTAATAATACTAAAGGTATTGTCACAGGATGTAAACTGTCCCAGTAAAGCTGCTTTTAAGTGGCGGTAATTTTGTCAATGCCATCCATGTTCAAATGGTGCTTCACTTTGGGGGGGATTGCACCCAAGACTCATATTACTATGGGTATTATCTTTGATTTCAGTCATTCTATTTCTATTTGCAAGTCTTTGTATTTTATGATTTTCTCCAGTTCTTTCTCACTTATTTTGCTGTCTCCAGGTTCTGCAACAACCACTATCAAACTTTTTTGTCTTTCTTATCTACAAATGTAAAGTCCTAGTAGCTCAAGAGAAGCTATTCAGCAGCCTTGAGTCCTCAATGAATGCTGAAAAGGAAGAGAGAGAGAGATTAATGCTACCATCATTTATATGAAGAGTTCAGGTAGTTATTCTTTGTTGGGACAGAATAGAGTGTGGGACTGCTCTGAGTTGACTACAGATACTATGCAATACTACAGGTACTATTTCCCTGCTGAGAAAAAAAATGTCTGACCTGGCAGAGAGAACATATACAGAACTGGAAACATGAAAGTCAAATACACTTTTGAGGAAAAGAAAAAGAAAACGTGATAAAAATGTAATTTCATTCTAATTAGAATAACATCAGAACCATGTGCAATGAATTTGGTAAGAAATAACTGATGAATTACAAGTTCGGAGTGGACTACCATAGAACAAGATGTGCATTTGAAAGCAAACTGCCTAGAGTAATTTTCTGATCTTTTTAAAACTATTTTTATTTTATATTTAAGCTCTAAAAAGAATTAATTGGATAGGGTTATCTTGGGTGATAAATAAGCATCTATATACTCAAAGAAGCTGTTAAAAATTCAATAAATTCTTTAAAATATTGGTAACTTGGTAACCATTAAGTTACAAACCAAATTAAATAACTTCACTTATTTTAATAAGCATGCTAGGAAAAAAGTTCTTGCCTTATATCACTTTTCAATATATCCCTTTAGGCAGGTTGTATTGACATTTCCAGATTTTGTGTATATTATTTTTGGAGCTTAATGTTTTAATCTAATAAATTACAGCCCAGGGAGGGAGACATTGTGTAAGAAATATCAGAACAAAAAAGAACAATCTGATATATTACAAACCCTTTACCAAACCCAGCAAAGTACAACATATTTACTGTCCATACAGTAAGATATGAAGAAGCATTAAAGATACTTTCAGTTACTCCCTAAGTGTGTCCCTCTATTGTCCGTGAAGCCAATGTTTTATCTGTTACCTGATCTTTTTAAATGGAAACAAAAGCTTTAAAACCTCCTGAATGGAAAATATGAATTCTCAATTCTGGTATGGCTCCTTGATCTTCTCTATTTTCATCTCTTCTTTGATCACAACTGTGCCAGGAGTGAAAAATGTTCGGTATGCATAGTTTGATTAGTATTATTCATACTGTTTAAATCTTAGATCACGATGAAAGTGAATCTAAGCAAGTGTCCATCATGTAATAGTTGTAAGTATAAAGATATGGGCCAGTTTCTGCATTATCAAAGGGTGAAATATCTGATCACTGTAAGATGTTTAAAGTTTCAAAAGCAATTCAACACAAGAATTTAAAATAGAAAAAGGAGTTTGATCAAACAGATAGGGAGTTTTGTACCTTGTTAAATGTGAACATCTACTAAAATCAACCTTTAAAATAAAATTGCTACTTGTATTTTAAATGCTACTTTAAAATGCTACTTGTTTTTCAAAGTAGCAAGGACAATAGTTGCATATTGTTAGAAAACTTCAAAGATCATGCAATATCAGTTGTTTTCTTTTAAGAAAAGGGATGTAGACAACAATGGCAATTTGTATTGTGATCTTTCATCACAGAAATATGCAACTAGGAAAATACATGATATACAGTATACTGTTGACAATGATGACTCTTTTTCACTTGATTGAAATTAATGCCAGACTGCCAAGAAAATACTCCTGACTAGAATATAGTAATATACTAATATACTATAGAAGTTGTTGATAGAGAACTTCCCATGAGACCTATAAGCTGGATGGGTCAATAAAACAGGGTTGATTAGCCTCACAGATGAGTTTTTCCTCTTCCCTGATCTAAATGATTATCAATATAGCAAATATTTAAATATTGCACAATATTTATTGAAGCAATTTGGCAAATCGCTTAATGGGGAAAAGTGATTTGTTTTAGCATATTTCAAATGAAGTTACATAAAAACAGAAGAATTGTTCATTAGCAGTGTAGCCCTATATAGTCCAGTCAATGTCTACTAATTGGGAAATACATCTTCATTATTTCAATGAAACTTACTTACAGCAAAGCATAGATAGCAAAATGTGAGCAACAGATCACTTTCCAGATATTGTGTGACTGCAAGATTTTCCAGCATTGGACACCTTTATAGAGTCCAATGGGGCAAAATTAATATCTGGATAACTATATTTTACTATCCCATTTGCCATACATACAACTACATCCTGATTTCTCATTCTCACATAGAAGCCTGTCAAAAAATGGGAAATCTTGCCATAATTTTTGAATGTAGTAAGCCTGTCTAGCAATTTGCTATTCAAACAACTGGTATTCCATGACAGAGATTTTCAAAAGATGAATGGAATGAACAACTTTTCTGAAAGACTGAAAAGTGGAGTTTTACCAAAAGAGTAGAGAATGAAATTATGATATACGCATTTGAAGATTAAGAAAGATATGGATCAAATGAAGAGCTGGAGGGACTTGCATAGGGGAAGGAGAGATAATAAGATTGTCATTATCTGTTAAAAACAAAGTTGGAAATCATTTGTATATTACCCTTTCTCTTCTTCTTTTTTCTTTCTTTCCTTCCCTTTTTCTTTCGTTCGTTTTTTCTTTTGATTTGTCTTTTATTCTATGAAAAAAAATCTTAATAAATATATTTTAAAAAATGAACAGTCTGTTTTGAATTAATAACTAAGAACTGACAATAGATTTATTCTCAATAGGTTTGGCTAATTGTGTTTGTAATGCAACAAACTACTGGTCTTTGACACATCTTGTGGCAATAAACACCATCAATTATTCATGCATTGCATGAAGATGTCCTGAGACTTAAACCATCATGAATATATTTGTTTTCAGATAATTGATTGTATATTAACATATTTACTGTAAATTATTTTCTGATTATTTTACCATTTATGTATATTTATTAGAGCTGTGCAAAGCTTCAAAGGGGGCTTTCTTTCATGATGCTGTAAACAAAGCATTCCTCTGAAACTACTTCACAAACCAATTCAGCCCCACCACCAACATAAAAATGAAGCAAATGCCTTGCTTCCTTTTCCTTTATCTCTGAAACCTCTTCCAGTAGTTTCAAGAGTGCTGTTACCAGCTCCTTGAATTGCTGCTCAAGGCTTCAAGGACATGTAGATCACCTTATCAAGGAGAAATATATTGCCTTCAAAGTGTGGAACACCTGATCAAGGTGAAACCAAACCACTTTATAAAGGCTAATATTTATAGCAGATTATTTAAACCTGGGGGAGAGGAACGAAACAGTTTCTAGTAAAGTCTTTCTTGTTTCGTGGTGATTTCATGGATGTGCCCATGATGTTTTGTTTCAACCACATAGATGCAGTTTGTCACCGCATTCTTCAGAAATGTGTTTCAACATTCCCATCTAGCCTTTAGCTCAAGTATTGCACAATGTATTTTACTCAAATATTAACTTAGTTTCTGAACTCATATTAAGTTAACCAGGTTATTTCACTATTGGTGATTCAATATATGTATAAAATGGTCTAGAGATCAAGTTCAAGTGCATTCTTCATGCCACATGTTCCTTCAATATAAAGTCCTGTTTGAGGATTGATTCTGCCTGGTACAGAAATGTCTCACGTTGAGGGGAGAGAATTACTTACTTTCAAGCAAGTGTGATTGGAGAGGTGGGTACACATGAGACATTGGAGGTGAGGCTATTGTTTCTGGCCCCATCCTTTCTATGTATCATATACCATGTTCAGAGCTTTAGAGACCATTATTGGCAATCTTGTTCTCTCCCTGCCAGGTCACAGCCAGGTAAGAAACCACAGTCATCAAATATCATTTAACTAGGTTTAGAATACTAAAACAGCTAGTCTTTTATCTGGATATAATAAAAAACAGTTCTTCTGCTTTGTTTTTGTGCCCTTGTGACTGCCTAGACAAGTCCCTACAGCTTTCTAGGCAAGATTACAGAAGTCATTTGCCGTTGCCTGATTCCTAGAGTTTAGGGAGAGTAACTGGCCCATGGTTACTCAGTTGCTTAAAGTGAGACTAGAACTCAAAGTCTCCTGGTTTCTAGCCTATGGCTTAACAACTACCACAAACTGTGTCTCTAATAACAATATCTTAGATAATGACTGATAATGACTAATGGACTGTTCCACCAAGAGTTTGGTTCTGAAAAATAGTCAGGTACATCAAATTATCATAATGCTGCAGTCAAACTATTTAATGGAGATGTTTATATGTAGGTAGAGAGGTATAGAATTCACTTTTTAAGTAACTTTATTATTAATTGGTCTGTTCCTGGACACAATACAAATAATTGATATAAAGGATTATAGACTAGAAACCAGTTAGAATGATACTGTATATTAACATGCTAGATTGGACTGAGGAGACCCAAGTTTAAAACCATTTGCTCAAAAAAATAATAACCTGGGTTTCTTTCTTGGTGCAACCATTCTCAGTTCCCATTTTCTTGATGGGAAAAATGGAAATAGGGAATACCATCTGCACAATTTTCTGTTTCCAGAGCAAAGGTTGTACATAAATCTCATCAATCAAGCCATGTCAAGGGCTGTATTCTCCACAAGAGATTGGCTGAGTGGAAGATTTCCAGCCAAAATCCTGGCCTTTGTTCTGCTACTATGGGAAGCACACTTGATAAAGTAGGTTGCTTCCAGGTTCCAGACCTTTCTGCCAATAGAGAGGATACTATATTTATTATTTTTTTATTCAGGCTTGCTGCTCAATGGACTGATATTGTTTTTATTATGATTTGGTGCTTTTAATTTGATATTTTTTTCTTTATTTTTATATTTGTGGCCACCACCACCACCACCACCACCACAGCAAATAAAATGTTGTGTTTAAATATTCCACCCTGATTAATTTCATAGTTCAATTGGCAAATAAATTATTACATTACCATTGTCATTTCTTTCTTGTTCTGATCATTCATTCTTTCCATACCTCTTTGCAGTTTTATTTATGTACAACAGGCTAAATCCCATGGAAATCTTCCCATCAGCTTGAATAATAAATTATATCTTCTGTTGTTCTTGTTGGACTATCCTGACTTGTTCTTTCCCCCTAGCAAAGAAAAACCTACAGTAGCACTTGAATAAAAACATGTTTTAATTAAGACAGTCATTTTCTCAGTTAGATTGTGTTGGGTCTTATTTCAAATGAATTCAAATGAAAAAAAATAGCCCAAGTATAATTTATTCCAGATTTGTAAAATATTTTCTAATAAATTATTCACGTTATTCTTCACTTTGTATCCAAACCAGGAGAAGCTTGTTAAATCAGCTACTTCTCTCCGCATTTCATTAGCACTTGGAACTGACTTGATTTATACTTGCATTACACTTTCTCTGAATAATTAACAATGTTACATATTTTGAACAATCGGGAAAATGGATCGTTTACTAACATGTATTCCATTGAAATGCAACTTTGTAGAACTTAAATTTATCTTAGTTTTATTTCCAGTTTATTCATATGTGCCAAATGTAGTAAATATTTTATTCATCCCTCAATGGCAATAATAGGAATGTAACATTCAAATGTGTTTTAATTTAAAATACAGAGAGATTGACAAGCGCTTACTTAGAAATCATCAAACAGAAGTCAGTAGGATTTATTCCCAGGCAAATAGTTTTAGGCTTGCATCCTTTCTGATTTATATTAAGTCACTACGAAAACTCACAGTAAGTCTTTTTTTAACAACTGTGATTCCATTATTAATCTTTTTTCTGAGATTTTTTTTAACACAGCATCACTTAAATAAAGTACATTGCTAAATAAAAATACAGTTCAGTATGAACAAATGTAAAATTATGCATGTTAGAATAAAGAGAAAGAGAGAGAGAAGAGAGAAAGAGAATTTGGAACGTTATACTTTTGAAAATAAATGGTCAATTTTATAATGACTTTTTACTAATCTATAAAGACTGCACACAAATGAAGGCGAATGTATGTGTCCTGGGATAATGTTGCAGGATCCAATCTGGGTCTATCACCAGGACCAGAGGTTTTGTGTTCTGAGCTTTTGGACTCATGCTGGAGCCCATCTTCAGGGAATTTCTCTCTAGCAGAGTGTGTGCTATTCTGTGTGTGGATTTATAGTGTCTGTTGTGAGTGGCTTTTAGATGTTGATTGGAGTGTGTTGATGGCTGGCTTTTAAGTCTCTAGCTGTCCTTTACTTGTGCTGCCCAGCACTCACCTTTAAGTACTTGACAGGCTGTTTTTATGCCTGCTCGTCCAACAATCTTAACTACTTAGTAGCTGAACACAGTTGAAACCACCAGGCTAGTTTTGATCATCACAATTCCAAATGTTTTCAACATGATGTCTGAATGTCATCCTTCCCAGGTAGACCAGACAGGATATAAAATCAGATGAGTTAATTCTACTTTATTGTAAAGCTAAGGTAAAGTAATGGTTTCCCTGTCAGTCACATGCAACTCTAGGGTGATTATCTCTGTTTCTTGGCTAAGGGAGCCAGCATTGTCTGAAGACAATTTCTGTGGTCAGGTAGCCACCATGGTTATACCCTAAAGGTGCACAGAATGCTATTACCTTCTGACCAAAGTGGCACCTATTGATCTACTTGTATTTGTATGCTTTCAAACTGCTAGGTGGGCAGGAGGTGGGGTAAGTAATGGGAGCTCACCCCATTCCTCTGAGCAAGGTCTCAAACCTGGACTGTCAGCTCTCCAGCTGACAAGTTCAAAGGGCAAATCTCCTGCCACCTCTTTTTATACCCTGATAAGTAAGGTGAGGGCTTTCCTTTTTGAGTTTCTTTCTCCACTGTTATGCAACTGCTAGCTGATCATTCCCTAGGCAGAATCTATTTCCCCCCTCTCTCCATCTCCCAAGATCATTCCCACCTACCATTGCACTGGATTCGCAGAGAGCCAATTATCTCTTAATGTGAGCTAGCCAAGAGCAAGCACAAAATATGTCAGCCGATAATATCCACATTTTGTTTTAGGACAAGTGACATGAAGAAATATTTTTGTTTGGAACATATTGCCTCCAGAGCTTTCAGTCTTCCATGAATTAAGAAAGTGCTTTTTACCTTTCCTCTCACACAAACACAGAAAATGAATTCCTAACAGAACAAATGCATTTGTCCACATGGATTTGTATACATTTATCTAATTGTTTGCATAACAGATCCCTTGGTAGGTTTGTACTGGAAACAGTTGTAAGAGAACATTGATTTTTGAACCTAACAGATGCATTGAGAAACCTCAAAAGCCTTCTGTTCGCTATGGCACCAAACCACCAATCTAGCAAGCTGTATGAAGTATATTATCCCAGAAAATCATGAATGCCTCATGGAAGCGAATCCTACGAGACCATTGTATCTGCAAACTTACATCTGAGGGCTTAGCTGAGCTGAATGAAACTCTAGCTGAAGCTGAGAAGCAGAGTGTATGCAGGAAATCTCTCCAATTAAAAAAAAATCTAAGTACAGAATGAGTCTTTGAAAATCAACATTTTATGTCGCTGAAGCAAAGAAGAGAAAATGTGCAGAATTTTTCTAGATTTCAGGAGTTGGAGAGCTTTGAAATTGCCATTGTTTTGATGCCAGTTTGGGGATATCATCATGAGATTGCTTATGCATGAAACCTAAGAAGCAGAAGCAAAGGATAGTTTCCAATACACATTGTAGGGCTGGAGTAAGTGTAAAAACAAAAGGCAAGCAAAATACATAACAATTAAGATTACAATGCTTTGGTTAGTTTCAGTTAAGAAGAAGAGGTAAATGAAGAGGCGTAATTCAGAAACTCATGCCTGGGAATTGTGGAAAAGAAGACATTTTTCTCCCCTATCTCTTAATGCTGTCAAGTGGGTCATCTAGTAAAGCTTCATGGAGGAAGATTCATAACAAATTCATGTAATCCTCGACTTACAACAGTTCATTTAGTGACGGTTCAAAGTTACAATGGCACTGAAAAAAGTGACTTATGACCGTTTTTCACATTTACAACCATTCCCATGGTCATGTGATCAAAATTCAGGTCCTCATATTTATGACATTTGCAGTGTCCCAGTGTTCATCTTTTGCAACTTTATGACAAGCAAACTCAATGGGGAAGCCAGATTCACTTAATAACCATGTCACTAATTTAACAACTGCAGTGATTCACTTAACAACTGTGGCAAGGAAGGTCATAAAATGGGGCAAAACTCACTTAACAAATGTCTCACAAAGCAACAGAAATTTTGGGCTCAGTTGTGGTCGTAAGTCAAGGACTATCTGTAAAAGGAATTGCTTTAACACACAGTGCATAGTTAAACTGCATAATTCACTTCTACAAGCCAAGGATAGCTTTAAAAGAATAATCAACCAATTCACTGAAGATGAAATCAATAGATAATGAATTAATTGAGCTTCCTAATTCCAAATACTGGAAAACATGAGTTGAAACAGTATTTCCCTGATGTCCCAATAATATATTTCTTTAGTAACTCAACTGTTAGAGAAGATTCCTATAAGATTTAAAAGAGATAGTGAGGAAGGGAGATGGGGTGAGAAATCTAAAGAGTGTCAAAATAACAATTTTTGAAATACTCAACTGCTATAAAAAGAAAATCTAAATAGAAATAATGAGGTAAGTGTAAGTAGAGAAATTAAAATGGCCAGTTTTTATTATTTCCAATCTGAAGACTTTTTAGTGATACTTCCATTTGAAATCTTTTATTTTGTAAGGTCAGTGGAGCTATGTTATTTTGTGAATCTAGCACTAATAAATTGGACATATATCTCTATGTAAGGGCATTAATATCAACAATCCCCCCCACTTGGCTAATTGACATGAAAAGGTTTCTCTTATATTCTCAATAAAAATTCTGAGAATTATTTGACCCTGAGTGTTTTTCACCAAGCCATACATCATCACAATTTCTTTTTTTCATAAAGATGTATGCCAGCAATCCAGCTTTATCCTTAACAGAAGTGCTATTTTATAATTTATTTTTGTACAGATACATTAGCATCTGAGAACAATGTTTTACATTCAAAAAACTTTCTTATGTTGTGGAAAAAAAATGCATAAACATGAGACCTTGCAGCTTTATTCTTATTCAATCTTTTCTATTCCTTGCCACTTTCGAGTTGCAAATCCATCACAAGACACTTGACTCAAATGTGTTAGGAGGAGTGTTATCAATTATTTCATGCTCCAGATTATCAAGATTTATGGCAAATTCTAAAAAGTTGCCAACTTTTTCTCATGGTAAAAAGCACACCAGAAAAGACCAGCAGAATCCAACTGAATCATCAGCCCTTATCCCAGAATCATATGGACACCAAAGCATCAAAAATAATTCGGTGGGTCCTCAATCAAATTTAAATGCAGAAAGCTGCATAGAATGGCATTGCTTATTTAGAACTGACTTCTAATAGCAGAGAAATCTGACTACTTATACCAAATAAAATCAGAGGCAATGCACTTGGGGCCTATTCTGTTTGAAAGGGAAAAAGCAGAAAGATGCTGCATCATGTTCAGTTAAGATGCATGATGCAAAAAAAATATAATCATCCAGATAATCACATTTACTGGACTTTAATGTGTCCTCTGTCTGGCATCTATAGGTAAATTCTTTTTGGCTGCATTTGGAAAACAGGCCTATTTATGTAACTTAGATTTATTTTATTTTATTTTACTCTTTTAGTGCTCCAATCAAAAAGACTCTGATAATGGACTTCTTGTTCCAGATCGCGGTGTCTCTAGTCGTATGAAGAGACTCGTCTCCTTGTCGGCTAGCTTCCCTCCGCCGATAGACCCTTATGCGGGTTGAAAGTCGCCCTGGAGGGTGCGACTTCTGTCGAAGAGGCTTTGCTTGGCTGTAGAGGAGCGACGGCTCCTCCAGCTGTCCAGGCCAACTCTGAGGGCCGACAGAGAAGATCGGCCAGTAAAATGGCCGATCACCTAGCCGCTCCAAACCGCAAGTCAAAAAACATCTAAGCTTTAAAAACAACCATGGTGAATCCAGGTGAGACTCTTTTTTTTTGCTCCTCTCTTCATTCTATTTTGCTTTTTTTTTTTTTTTTTTTTTGCCTGTAAGAGCCCTGTTGGAATTATTTCCCTGGCTTGGAAAAGCAGCTTCTACATGTTTGGGAAGAAAGGCGTTGAACAAAAGAATAGAACAAAATCTTAAAGACTACATTTTATTTTCACATGTTTTGGGGTACTGAAAAAAATCTTTCCCAAGAGCTGAACTATCATTTTATGCTGTTGTTGTTTTTTTTGAGTGGTATTATCATCTTATATTGAAAGAATATTTCTTTCTCCACTTTTTCCTTAAAAAATAGAAAAAAGGGAAAAAATGGCATTTGAAAAAGATTTTTTAGCTTACTGAGGACATCTACTGGTCAAAAGTTAATATTGTAATTGTTGACTATTTGGAGATGAGATGGTTTTGGCCTTCAAACTGTTTTTTAAGAGAAAGATAACTTGATGCAGCTGTGGGATTTCTGGGGGTGGATATTCTTCAACTGCTATTAGCTACAGCCGCCACCAAAAGGAAAAAAAAGGATTTCTCTTCAACTAATTTTAAAATGGAGCCTCACTCATATTTAAATTGTAAACTTACTGTATACTGGAAAAGATCTATGAGGCTAAAGAAGAAATATATGCTACAATGAAAGAGTTTACTACAGAATTAAGAGCCAGAATCTCTCTTTTAAACTTCAAAACTGACTCTCAGACTACACCTGACTATTCTATAAAATAGATTACACAAGAAGAGGACTTAACTGAGAATAAAGAGAAATTTATTTTGCCTTATAAGCAGTTCACTTATGGCCAGAAAAAGCAAAGACTGAGATTTGAACTGTTAAAGCAACAAGGCTTTATGGTTAAGAGAAACAGAGGGCCAATGCAGAGGCCAAGATGGTTTTCACTGATTCAAATGATATTACAAGCAACAAAAAGAGACTTATCAGCTGAAAGGGAAGCTCTGCTATGGAAACCTGCCTGGCATAAGAAGAAGGCCAGAATAAGACTGAAAAGAAGTGAAATTTAAAATTTTATGTAATGGATTAAAGGCAATCTAGAATTATGGATTGATTTAAGACTAAGATTATGAGCTAGAAGTAAGAGAAAAATGGGCGACTAATGGAAGATATATATTAAATTGACTAAGAATGTATTTTTTGGACTGATAGGTTTAACTATTTGAAAATTATTATGTAATGGAAGGAAGAAAATTGAAGAGATGTTTTAGATCTGGATTGAATTAATAACTAATTGAATGTTAATCTAATAAAATGATTTGTTTGTTTGATGCCCAATGGATTGAAATGATCTAAGGTTTGATATTATCTTGTCAGCTTAAAAAGATTGATTGATGGATGGATTAGATATGTATAGGATAGATCAATATTTTAGCTTTAAAAGGAGATATTTCTATGTAATGGATTAAAGGCAATCTAGAATTATGGACTGATTTAAGGACTAAGATTGTGAGTTAGAAGTAAGGGAAAAATGGGTGATTAATGGAATATACATATTAAATTGATTAAGAATGTGTCTTTTAGAACGATAGGTTTATTTGTATGAAAATTATTATGTAATGTTGAGTTAATCTAATAAAATGATTTGTTTGTTTGATAACATGGATGTTATTAGTTATGATAATTAATTGGATGAAATTTGAATTCTGTCTAATGGATTGAAATGATTTAAGGTTTGATTTTACTCTGTCAGCTTAAAGAGATCAATTGATTGATGGATTAGATATGTATAGGATAGATTAATATTTTATTTTAAATAAGGGATATTAGTGGAAGAAGAAATAAATAAGATTTATGATAAAATTAAGGAACTAGAACATATTTGGAAGGGATACCTGAATTGATAATGTTTTTATTTAAAGTTAATTTGATTACGGTATTGTAAGTTTATAAAGCTTTAAAAACAGGTCCAGGTTGAATAAATTTAAGCTAGAATTGGATTATTTTAAATAAATTATGCTATTTAAGGGAAAAAGAGAGGGAATACTTGATGTATTGGTTGAATTATGTATATATGTTTTGTTTTTGGATGTTTGATTACCCTAACATCACGGTGTGTCTTGAGCACTTTATCTTAAGAATCAAAAAACCAATAAAATTTGTTTTAAAAAAAAGACTCTGATAATGGAATGCAATTATGCCTACATCTGGATACAGCAAGATACTGCCAGTGGGACTGTGCATGACATTTGCTAAAACATAGCCAAGGAGTAGAAGCAAATATTGATATAAATATCATTTTTTGGAAAAAGGAAAAAGGATAGATATTGAAGCATGGATGTGAGAAGGCACTCCATTCTTGACTGGAAATTGAAATACCATATGAGCTGATCAGTCTCTGAATTCAGGAATTGACTAAAAAAAAGCAAACACTGTTGGCTCTAGGCAGTGGTGGGATTCAAATATGTGAACAACTGGTTCTCTGTGTGGATGCCAGTTCCAGAAGTCCATTCTGGGCCTGGGCAACAAAAAAATAGCTACCGGTTCTGCTGAACTGGTGTGAACTGGCTGAATCCCACCATAAGCTCTAGGTCTGTGGTTCTTACATCCATCTGCTTTCCTCAGAAATCTCTCTCTTTCACATTGGAGAGAATGTATTATTCAAGAGGGTCTCAGATAACCACAGATGGAAGACAGGAAATGTTCTTTCTATTAACTTTCTAAATGAACTTATGCGCCATTAATTTTAACCGTAGAGAGGGATTTGGACATTTATTTCTTGTATCTCAGCTGTTTGAAAACATTGACCCTATTGACACAATTTATCTGATTAGGTTTATTTTTCAGAAATGCTACAGGCTATTTAAAATCACTTTTTTTAATGAGACATAGTAGATGGCTAATACAAATAGCATTTTTCAAGGGTGGTGACCTTTTTAATTTTCTCCTTCCTTTTGAAGTAGAGAACATTTTGGTGGGCTTTAAACTCTTTGCCATACTGCTATTGTTGGTGGTTGCTTTTAGCATGGTTTGATGCAGTTGCTGTGTATTTATTCATCTTTAAACTTCATTTTAAAATCTAAATTCCTATCAGGCCTACCATCTTCGACCTGGTGCTTCTCTGGCATCCTAGGGGGGAGATATTAGAGGATTCTCTCATCTTCTTTGGGATCTCTAGGCTCAAAAGCTTCCCAGATAACACCACAAGTTATTACCTTCATCACAATAGATTCTCCTCATCCAGTTTTTAACTTGGAGCCAATTTATTCCCCCAAATGCTCTGACAGACAATTGCGATTCATACTGACTGAATTTTCCTACTGCCAAAGGTTCTGAAACACTTTAAATACTGTAGCTGTATTCTGTACTGACCTTTATGTCTACTCCTCAACATGTATAGTTTATTGAAGAATTATTTATTATAATTTATAAAAGGATTATTCATCAGACCTTTGTTTTATTTCTTTTGGAATAGTAAAATCATCATCTCAAATCCAGAGACAGGTTTTGAACAATTTCCCATACAGTCAGCATAGGCCTATAATCTATAGAATAGGACTCCAGATCCAAGTAATTAGGTCCACTCCTAAACCTAATTGGAACTTCTAGAAAGCAAATTGGAATGCTTATGCCAAGCACACTACTGCTAATATCAGGTGAATCAAAGCAGTCCCTAAGAACTATGACAGATTTGTTGGCTTAATTAAATCTGCGGCAAAAAGGAATATTCCCAAAGGCTATTGTAAAAATTATATCCCTGGATGGAGTGAGGCGACAAGTCACTTGTGCACCAAATTTGAACAGGATGGGAATCCAAAGATGGACAGAGCCAGAAAAGAGAAATGGCCGAGGACTGTATAAAACTAAAACTTTATCCATTCTAGCAGGAAAGCCTAGTCCCTTATCCAAAAATTGGACTCAACATCCATCGAGAAAACATTCAACCATCTGCTTGGAATCCATAGCTAGCTATCTCATCTCTGCTTCAACAACAACAAGATATAAGAAATTTGCCAGACAAATTAGATCTGAATTTAGAATATGAAGCATGATTTTCCACCACATGCTTTATACTCATGCCCATTTACACCAGAAGAAGTGTAGAGGGAGCTGGATTCTTTACGAAATGGTAAAGTTGCAGGATTTGATGGCATGTACCAAGAATTACTAAAGAACTGTTGACCAGCATCTAAACATTAGCTTGCCTTCTTTTTAGTTTCGTACTATATTTAGGATGGCCACCTCTTATATTCAAGAAGACCAAAATTATTGCCATTTTGAAACCAGGGAAAGCTCCAACCTTCCCCAAAGTTACAGGCCAATCGCTCTTCTCTGTGTCACCTATAGTGTCTAGAATGTCTAGAAAGACATGTGTTTAAACAGAATAGCACTAGCAGTAGAATCTGTCATCCAAAATAGAACAAGCTGAATTTTGCCCCAAACATGATTGTAGTGTCCTTGCATTAGCTTCCTACCTGGAGAATGGATAGTGGTACCTATTTATCTCGCATTTGCATGCTTTCGAACTGCTAGGTTGGCAGGAGCTGGGGCCAGGATGGGAGCTCACCCCATCACATGGTGCTTGGGTCTTGAACCTGGGCTGCCAGCTTTACAATATATTTCAGTGCCATCTCCTGAATTCTTTATCACATACTGATATTAAACATGTTGAAGTATGCTGGCTGGGCTTCAGATGAAGGAAGATGTCACGCAACATTTTTCTCCCTCTTCTACTTCATTTTCACAAATGTCCACTTGAGAGCAACCATTCAAAGTCAGGTTATCTAGTCAAGGACAGCAGATTGCATTCCTTCATATTCATTTATTTGTAGCAGTATATTGTATATACTCAATATTTATTCTAACAGCAATAGCATTTTAGTATTTGGAAAATCTTTAAAAATAGAAAGAAGGAACAATGCATCTTCTTTTTTGACGTCAAAGAACATAATGTGGTTTTTTTAAAAATAAGCATTTGCACAAAGTATGTAATTGTATACTTGTGAGAAAGCCCGGTGGAAAAAGTTATTATATTGGAAATTCTGCAGTAAAAGCTTATTCTATCTGCAGACTGAAATCAGATTTTTTTTTTAAACAAAGGCTTTTTATTCCTGAAGTGTTTAAAACAAATTACTCTTCCACTGATGTACGCAGTCAGATATTTTTGAAACAAGTTTTGTTGCACTCAAGAGTGATTGCTCAGATTTTTTTACAGAAAAAAAGTTGGTAAAACACAGCGATAATATTCTTATGTAGTTAAAGATTTTTTTTGCATTAGAGCAAATCACCCATGTTTCTCTTGCTATCTTTATCATCCTGAGTATTGTTCTCCCTCAAATAAATTTGACTATCAGGAGATATTTTTATAAACATCATATGGTAAAAATCCAAAATTATTAATGTGGAAATAAAGACCTTAAAAGTACTGTCAATATGTTGAGAAGAATTGTGTGAAAGACAGAAATTCAAACACTCTTCTATATAATATGCAATTAATTTCAAGACTAATCAAAATGAGACATATTTGAAAATGGTCAAACAAATTTGTATTCTCATACTTGAAATAAAAATGCAAATAAAATATTGGACTTATTAGATCAGACAATTTGCATCTTAGCTTTCAACACCAAAATTTGAAAAAAAAATGTATTGTATGTATTTTTATGTGGAACTGCATTGCCTTACAAGCTATGGTAACAAAGATTTCTTGATCCTTTTTCCTGGCTATGTGACTTATAACGATATACATGAAGCAGATTCTGATTTATAGCAGGACACGATTTAAAAGCTGTGCTAAAAAAATTTCAACTTATAAGACACTAAATAATTTGGGACTTGGATATTTAATTGTTCTCTAAACCTGGCCATCAAGTACAATAATCTTGGGCCTTGCTCTGTGATCTATAATCAAGACAATTGTGAGTGGTAAGAAAATGAGTCAGGACTTTCTTGATTACAGTGGCTTCTCATTTTTAGACATTGAGCATCATGAACTTAATCTACAGTGCTTGATTTGGAATGAATAAAGGAAATATCAGGATAGCTGAATTGGTGATACAGTTCAAGTATAGTGGTATCATCTTCTGCAATAATTACACATCATATTTGGAACCACAGCAAAGAGATCTAAGTTAATTTGATTTTTTAAAAATAAAATATTGGTAATTTCAGACAATCACAGCTACTTTTTATTCACTTGCTGTAGTGTTTTTTTCAGGTCTATTACCTGAAATCAAACATTAGAATCAGAGGGGGCAGATTCACTTTCAAAGAAGTTGAAAACAACTTTGAATCTTGGTTGGTTTGTGTATAAATTAATATAAATTTGAAGATACCTACTGCCCACCATTTGTTCATTTATTTGTCAAAAACTATCAATATTTCTTAGAAGTAGCAAAATAAAGGACATCTAGAATGCCCTCTAAATAATTTAACATAGTTTCAAGACAGTGTGTCCCCTAACATTCTCCCAAGAGTGAGTTTCAGTCTTCTATTTATTTGATTAATGACTCTGCAGGCATAAATTTGATGCATCATTTTTGCTAGTGAAACACTAGCATTTATTGTCAGACTGTGCTTTTTTTTGTCTTGGCTGATTGCATGTGTGAAATCTGAAGACATCACTGGATTAAATTTTCACACGCTGGACCATGTAAGTATGAACCTTTGGTTTCTTTACAAGATTACTTTAGGGCTGATACATACACACATACATGTTCTTTGCCCATTACTACTATGACGACCATATAGATATGCATGCACGAACAAGCCTTCACAAATGTAATACCAGGGTTAAAAATGTCACATTTCCTGATGCAGAAGATTTTTTTTTCAGCTGAATTTGACTGCACACTTTCTTGGCAGCCATCAACTTTAGAACGATCAGTTATATAGAGAGGGCAAGTGATTGCATACATATTTCACCTAGTTCCAAATGACAGATTGCGTAAAATCTCTGCTGAACAGCACTGTTTGAGAAGATTTTACAGCAAAGGAAAACTTTATCTTTGATTGTTTGCTTTAAGCAATAACATTGCATGGTAATCATGCAAATGTGTGTGTCAATGTGTCTGCTATTTTCTCATTTTCATGAATTATCATAGCTTCTAAATGTTGGTTTCTTCTAAAGTTCAGATTGCATTTTATAACCTTTCTTCAAGAAAACTAAGAAATATTTTCAAACGGTAGTGAAGTCCATTTCATTTCCAAATGAAACTACCAATACCTCTCTCAGTCAAGTGTGAATATAACCAACTCAGCAGGTAGATTTAGTTAGGCAAGGAACTATATACAGTATTTCCTGTGGTGTGTAGGCAAGATGGAAAGCATGACTTGGCTTCAGTTCTTATATTAAAATAAATTACTCTATCCTGGGCTTCTTCCAATGTCTACTGTAACTGCACAAGATTCAGAAAAAAAAGGAAAAAATCTTTTGCCTTGCAGCCCCCCAACTAGGGGCGTTAAGCAGGCTCAAGTCGCAACTGCGAAACATTTTGTCAAGCCGTCGTGTCTTGGCGCTGCACAAACCAGCCAGCAAGCAGGAACGTTAGACATATGGTAGTTTAATCACTCCATGTAGGTTAAAGTCAGCACTGGGAGGCGTTCGCTCCCAATGCCTTACATAGCATGTGTTCCGGCCCCACCCTTGTGGATACGCCCCGGCCCCACCCACCTCCCAAGCCACCATCCTAA
>NW_015386842.1:308310-326002 GCF_001527695.2 Protobothrops mucrosquamatus | reverse complement strand
ATAGGTCGGTTGGCTTTCCAGGACTGCAGCTCGGGCAAGGTAACCGGGTCGGTGGGAGGTAGGCCGTACGCGGCTGGGGCGGCCTCGCAGGGCCCGACACATTTTAAATCCAAATTTCTTTTTCTGACAAAGAGTTAAAGAATTAAATTGGGAGACTAAGATGGCCATTTCTAGCTTGTTCTGCTTTCATCAGTTAGCCATACCCTTTATGGGATTCGAACCTGGGCAGTTTACATACTAGGCAGTGATTTAACCACCAAGCCACAGGCTCTCCTCCCCTCTTTGCCAGCTGAGTCAAGGGAGTATATACAGGAAGTTTTTCAGACAGACCGGTCTGATTGATTACACCTTGACATTTTAACTGCTATACTGCAGTTTTACTTTTTACAATATCTTTTGCCTTGCAGCCCCCCAACTAGGGGCGTTAAGCAGGCTCAAGTCGCAACTGCAAAACATTTTAAATCCAAATTTCTTTTCTCTTGCTTTGAGAACATGTCTATGTGTGGATTGATTATGTGCCATCAGATCATGATTGACTCTTAATGACCATGTAGATTGATTTTCAGATACACATACACAGAAAAACACACATAGGAAAAGACACATATACTAATCGACTGGGACCCAAGAATTACATCTCTGTCCCAACACCAGCACTTTTGAATGATAGCTATCTCTCTTCCTCCCCAAGTTCCATATAGGTCCCCCTCCCTTGATATTCTGGAACAAGGATGTCCCATCTTGGCAACTTTAAGACTTGTGGACTTCAACTTCCAGAATTCCCCAGTCAGCATGGGTGGCTGGGAAATTCTGGGAGTTGAAGTCTAGAGGCCTTAAAGTTGCCATGTTTGGACACCTCTATTCTAGAAACCTTTAAATACATGGCTGTTCTTCTAAGCTGTAGGGTAAGGTTTTTGTGGAGCCTATCTATCTATTTTTACTGTTTCTTAATTCTTATTAATTTTTAATGTAGGTCTCCCAGAGTTGGTTTGGAGTTGGATGGCCTCTCAATTTTGTAAATAAATAAAGTAAAAAACCCTGCTGTATCCAACACTAACATATAACAGATCGCCCTGAATTCCTCCAGGGTGTGAGCTTTGAGTAGATCCTGTATCTTGTAGAGTTTTAAAAACAAAAGTCAGAAATTTTTTAAAAAAATCAGCTAGGCTAAAATTAAAATGATAACTCCAAGTAGCTCCTGAGAAGAAATTTTTTAATGGGGCACAAAAGCAAAATTGGAAAAAAGCTAGAAGAAAGAATAGGAAAACTCTGAACGACTGCTTTTTGCCAAAGAAAATGCATGTTTTCTGAGGTAGACCAGGGCAGGGAACAGATACCACATGAAATACCAGACTCTATTATTATAAGATATAGTAGCAGAGTCTTTTAAAAAAAGGAGACTTTTTATATAATCATCATCATCATCATCATCATAATAGGCCAGTCTTGAGACAGCCTCCTCCTGTCTGTCTGAAGTAAGGAAAAGGTTACTGTATATAACGGTAGCTAAACTCTTCTTTCAAGTAATCTTTGTAATCCTCTGCAGACCCTGTGAAAAGAATGTCAAAGTTTCAAGAAGAGAAGCTAGTAATTGTGATCAGGAATAACATACAGTAAACAGGATGTTACCTCACTGTAAAGCAAAGGAATTCTTTGAGTCACAGGGAAACATGGAGGGCAGAGATTGTAATTGATCTGTGAATGCATGTCTCAAGCACTGAAGGGGACAAGACAGCAACAGAAGTTTTCCTGCAATCTTGGCCTCCCAGATGTTACCCACAGACAAGTGATACTTCAGTGAGCCCTGAAGGATAAAAAGCTTTTGATTTCTTTAAACAGACCACACCTGTCAGCTGGGGCACTTCCACAGAAGAGCAGAAACAATTTTTAAAAATCCTACTATACAACTGCAAGCAAAGCTACTCTCTGCTATTCCCCAACTTTAGACCAAAAATATTGTCAGACATCTTTTTCATTTCTACTTCATTTCTCCTCTATTTTCTTCATGACTAACTGTGATTGTTTGTTTGTTTTTTCAGCCAAGAAGAGATTGAGTAGCTGAGTGACTCTTGAAGTATCAGATGCCTATCATCAGTGCTGCATGTTGTGGTCAGTCAGTCAGTCAATCAATCTGGGTAAGGTATAAAAGGAATGTTGTCATGAATTATGCAAGAAGAACAACCTTAATATAGAAACAATAACAATATTAATATATCATATTTTATATAATAAACATGTTATGTGTTATCCAGTAAAATATATAAGCAGACCATCTGAGTGGTTAATAATTTAATGCATAGACATAATGGTTCTTTTCAGTTTAATGCCTTGTAGTGAGAAGACCCCTTTATCCATGTAAAATTGCTGCAGTTCTGACCTCTTTTAAATTAGACTCTTTTTAATTGAGAATTCTGAGTTATCTGTCAGTTTGCAGTAGGCTTGCAAAATACAGGTAGTTCTCAATGTACAACAGTTCATGGAGTGACCATTCAAAATTATAGTGGCACTGAAAAAAGTGACTTATGACCAATTTTCCCACTGACAATCACGTGATCAAAATTCAGACACTTGGCAACTGATTCTTATTTATGAAGGTTGCCGTGTCCCAGGGTCACGTGATCACATTTTGTAACCTTCTGACAAGCAACGCCAATGGGGAAACTAGATTCACTTAACAATTGCAGTGATTCACTTAACAACTGTGGCAAGAAAGATCATAAAATGGGGCAAAACTCACTTGACAAATGTCTCCCTTTGAGAACTCAGTTGTGGTTGTAATTTGATCCCAGGAAGTATTAACAAGGGTAATAGTAAAATGTCTCATGCAGATCTCAGTGAATTTTATTCCAACGTGAAATGGTGGTTTTTTCTTCTATAATTTCACAGTCTTCTGGAGAGTGGCTTTTTTCACTTCTCCTTCATTTCTCCTCTATTTTCTTCATGACTAACTCCTGAAATCATGATATGGTATTAGCTTAGAAGGTAGGGTATGCCTGCAAAGGTTGAATACAAATCAAACTGAATACTGTGTGCAGATAGATGATTCATGATTATCGGCAGACTACGTAAAATAAATATTTTGTGGCACTCACTTGGGAAAAATCTGGTATGACCCTGTTTAAATCTATTTTGAAAGGAAATGAATTTTAAATACTTTATAGCACTTTTTAACAAACTGTTGCAAAATGGATGAGAGTCTCGAATACTGAATTGTAACACTGCCATTCATATTATTGCAGTCCAGGACCTGCGAGACTTCCCATGAACATCGTATATTCAGTGCTTCAGCTATAAAAATGTACATTGAATTGAAAGGGAAAAGAGGCAGGTCTAACTAGGCAACTTTTCATTTGAAAATATGGTAAATTCAAAACAAAGGAAACTAATATTAAATTGGAAGGAGAAAAAGATTCAGGATCCATACATCTCTCAAAAATAACTGTGCACAAATCCTTTCTTCTTTAAGGAACATTAAATTTTGTAAGCTGCATTGAAATTAAGTTCCATGAACTTCAAACTAATGTCTTAAATGTGCTTATTATCAACACTCACCCTTCAATCTTATATTCACTATAGTGCTTTAAAGGTTCAGGAATTCCAGTATGTTCTAATATGAATTGTGTTTGGCTTCCCCCTTGTTCCTTAAGGGTAGACTACATATTACATAGAAATAGTTCAATAGGAGATTGCAACCAAACCATCCTTAGTCCTAGTTCCTATTCAGGTGCAAAACACAAACTATACAGGGATAATGTTGAGAATACAGTCATGTTTTCTTCACACTTTGAGCTCTTCAAGTACAAGTAGTCCTCAACTTACGACCACAATTGAGCCCAAAAGTTGCTAAGTGAGACTTTTGTTAAATGAGTTTTACCCCATTTTACAACCTTTCTTGCCATGGTTGTTAAATGAAACACTACAGTTGTTAAGTTAGAACACCACAGTTGTTAAATGAATCTGGCTTCCCATTGACTTTGCTTGTCAGAAAGTCTCATGACCCTGGGACACTGCAACTGTCATAAATATGAATCAGTTGCCAAGCATTTAAATTTTGATCACATGACAATGGCAGTGTTGAAATGTTCATAAGTGTGATCATAAATCACTTTTTTCAGCGCCATTGTAACTTTTGAACAGTCATTATACAAACTGTTGTAAGTCGAGGACTACCTGTATTCATGAAAATGCCTAGATGAAGCTAGAGAATGTGACTATTTTGAGTGTAAGATGCTTGGAAATAAAGGGTAAAGTTCTTTGCAATTTTTTTTCTATTCAGAATGGCTTCCCCTACCTGCTTTTTCAATCCATGCATTCTCAATGTGTCTTGAATCTCTCGGCGTATTTGCATTCTCTTTCTTTCTTCACCTCCAGTTGGTAAACTAAACAGCTATGATTTATGTACCATAAGGATCAAATATTCTCCATCCTTGCCATTAACTACCATATAAATAACAGCACAACAGAGTTGGAAGTGACCTTGGAAGTCTTCTAGTCCAACCCCCTGCTCAAGCAGGAAACCCTACACCATTCCAGACAAATGGTTGTCCGCTCTCTTCATGTTCAAAGCTTGGGAAGAATGAAAGGGACATAGCTGTATGAATATTCAATTTCCATGGTGCAACATCCACCAAGCAAGATGCTTGATTCCTGGTGAGGTGCCCATTGCAACTGGTGCCTCCAATTCAACATTTGGTGAATGCATTTCCAAAGGCCACCCAGACTTTCTAGGCAATCTCATTCAAAGTCTGAGGATAAAATCTTTAAATGGTCCATTTAATGTTCAGGAATCAAGAGGGCTATTTGAGTATCAGCCTCCGAAGTTGAGATCACTCTGCTTGGAATTATCCAGTTCACTCTATGGTGTCTCCATTTCATCAGAGCTTAGTAAGTGAAGCCCATTGGGAATACTTAGAAAAAAAATCCTTCAGGTTCAAAGAACCCTTTCAAAAAAATGATAAGTTGCATATTATGGTAGAAAGCTTGCATCTCTGCAGGAATGGAGGAATAAAAGGAAATAATTTTCCATGTAGAAAGCCTGCTGAAGGATAGAGTCTAAACATATATTCAAATCGGGAGATTTTATTTTTTTTTGCCAGAGTTGGGCTTTTATAATGAAAGGTCTGCAAGCATGCATGACTTGTCACTAGTTCAGCACATTTTTATAGTTCCCGTTGCATTATTATTTCTACCCTTAAAGCCAAGGTAGAAAATGAAAATGTTTGAACATGTTTGCATATAAAATATTTATATAAGAAAAGCAATGTGCTACATTACAGAAGTACCAAACAACTAAGAAGTAATCTGTTAACAATATTCAGAAAACCAAGTGCCCACTCCAGTTAAATTCAAAGGATTTAATTATACTAATCCTTTCGGTCCTTTAGAGGTCAATATATATATGACGTATTCTTAGCCTAAATTTGAACACATACAATGATTGTGAGAGGAGATATAACTCAAATATGCCATTTTAATAACTGATTTAGAATGCTTGTAGAGAATGACTCTAATAAACTCATTTACATTTAAAGCAGCATTTATTAACTCATAGAAACAAGGAAAATGACTAACACGATCAAGTACCTCACAAGGGTCATAAGCACAGATAAGCATATGCATTCTAAACTGATACCATGCTTGTCAACTAGCAAAGAAGTCTGTTCAGTTGTTGAGAGAAATATGCTAGCTTGGTAGCAATGCAAATATTGTTTTGTTTTTGACCTGTACAAGAATCAACTACTCTGTGAACACTAATGCATATTCATGCTGTAGGACAAGCTGGCTCCTGCTCCAAACACCACTAGGCTGTAAACTGCTGCATATAGTGATAGCATTATTGGAATATCAGTGACTTTAATCCATAAATAGAGAAACAAGATAATTGAATATAACAATCATAGTGAATAATCTGGTAATAAATAATAAGGATAATTAATTTTTATGAGGCCATGGTTTATAAAATCAAGAGATGTGCAGATTTCCACATCTTTCAAGAAAAATCAAATCCTGACCTCTAATTGTAGAATACAGAGAGAAATTCATCAATCCCTATGCCTGTTAGTTTTCTTCTATTGTAAAATATATACATTTATTTTTACCATTCTGATCTTAGATAAAAGGAAATTATAAGCAACACCATTGTGTGTAATTGTACCATCTTATGTTATACCTTTTTTATGAAATTAGCCTTCTTTTATTTTAAATTGCAGCTATGTCATTTCATGCAGATAGATGTGGGGCAAATGGACTATATTTTTATATACTGCAATCAGTAAAATACTGTTTTTGAAATATTCTTGAAGAAGAAAAAAATATACTTTTGTTGTTTGTCTTAAGTTTTTTTAATTCTTCAGCAAGATATAATATAGTACCACTTAACATCTAAAATCTACTGGATTTCAAGAGCCACAATACAACTACAAATTGATTTAAGTGTCCAGAAGACCAAAGCATAAAATAATGCAAGGAATAGATATTTTTTATAGAGCCCAAAATGCTGAGGAGTCAAGTCTAGGCTACAATTACCATGATGAAGAAAATATGTCAAACTTGACAAGATATGCACAGATACATTTCTCTATCTTTATAAAAAATATGGGATCCTTAAGGCCACATTAAGAATCTACTGAGAACAGGCACTTTTTACAATAGCTACAATTGTGGGTGTCTCTTGTTGGAGGAGGGAAAACTCAGCCAGAATTATTCAGAGCTGTTTTGAATATTTTCATGTAATTTAAAACTTTTTCAAATAACTGTTGTGAAGATGCAGTCACAACTTTCCAAAAATACACTCCTTGAGGTGCTATGGAGATAGTAATGGTTGAGTTTAACATCTGGAATTGACGAAGGTATCTGTCAACAAACTGCCCACAATCTCATAGTTCAAAGAGTTGCAGAGTGGGGGGAGAGAAGAGGTTTGCTTGTTTCACCATTATTTGCTATTCAGATTATTTAACCTTTTCCTCATAGACAAATTCACTCCAATTTCATTGACAACTCCCTCCTTTCTTCACACAGTAAACTCTTAAATTTTTCAAAAGATTTTTGTGTACAGGAGGGTCCTTACCAGAAGCAACTGCTGGGCAATCAAAAATGTCATGTGTTCTGTGCTCACCCGTTACTAACATATATGTACACATGTGTAAAGGAGGGGCTTTTGGACCTCCTTTTGCAGATACCCTGGCCACTAAGCTGCTCAGTAAGCTCAGCACCTATCACAAACTGACAAGTACCTTTCCATATAATCAGTAGAGCAAAAGCTTCAGTTGTCTTATTGTGTCTCCATTGCATTTGTGTCCATAGCAAAGAAGAGGGGGGAAAAGGCCATTCACATTAAAAAAAAAACCCAGTGAAATGCTAGTGGAGTGCACGGTCCCTTGATTTCAGTAGGAGGGGTAGAAAACCTGCTGAGTCTTCTCAAGATCCTCACAAAGTGATGGTACCTTGACTGAGCAGAGAAGAGGAGACAGAAACAAAGTGAGAATTCTTATCTATAATAAAGTACATTAGCTCCAATTTTAACACTATAAAACTAAATGAGTGCCATAGCTGAGCCAGAATGGATTATTTCAGCTTTTAAAGAACTCCAGTGCTTTGAGAATATAGTGGTGTGATTTTAATTTTGGAATGACCTAGAAGTTACATGTAGACTGGGCCAGTGTTGTTGTTTTTTTTCCTATCAGCCATCATGAAGTGGTTATTACACCATTCCATGTCCTGCCCAATTATCTATGTTATTCCTACTGTAGCACTTATCTTCTATTATATTCATGTCTGGTTATAAACTAAACAGCCAAAATATATAAAGAGGTTAAAAAATGGGAGAAGGAATCCATTGCCACTCATCCAGATTTTCAAGCTAGATGGTACTTTTTAACACAGGCCTTCTCAGAACTTGGCCACTGATATAATGTACTTAACAACTGTTTCAACCTGCCATTTAGATTTGTTGCAATACCTCAGTGCTAGAACTTGTATTTTCCATGTTGAAATTTCAATGTTCAGTCCTACATCTTCAATTCAAACAAGCCAAGGGCATGGAAGGGGACCTTGTCATGGGATACTATTTTTTCCCCAATTAAAACATCTTCAAATTGCTGGATCATAGTGAGTATGTTTGCAAGATTAAAATGCTGGGAAATAAGTTTAATTGGCAGGTGGTGTCTGTTTTGTTATCGGCTCTTGGCAAGAAGAGGCAATCTTGGCAAGAGTAACAAAATCAGTCTTCATAACGAGATTGCTTTGTTTCACCGAGTAGCTTGAGTAGATACATTTATGCAAAATGGGTTTGCATGGCAAAGAGTTCTCTTGGCAAGAGCACAATTGCTTGGAATATTATCACTCTCGCTGCAGTATTGAAGAGGGCAAGGGAAGGGAGAAAGACGAGGTATGTGGCCATGCTTTTACTGTTGGGATGTATCAGGCACAATTGTCTCAACAGGTGACAAGTCTTGGCTGACCTTGAAAGCTAAGCTGAGTCAGGCCTGGCTGGCACTTGGATGAAGAACCATCAGGGAATATCAGAGCTGTAGGCTATGTTGGAAAAATCAATAAAACCTTCCCCAGAGAAGGCAATGATACATGGATGCATCCATGAAATAATCAATTTTCTCCTTTGACACACCATACATCCCACCTTAGTGCATATAAATGCCACCAGGAGGAGTCATATATTTTTATTTAATGCATGTACATACACACATATAGATTTACAATAAATTGAACCCTATAGGGTTTTATTAATACATTTTTGTCAGAGAAAATATTACTGTGTTTAGGAATGTTCAAAAGTCACATGTCAAGCTAGCATGTGTTTAGAAGAAACTGGCAACCAATTTAAATATTTGATATAATTTGTATAATAAATAAGCTGACTTTGTCTAGGACACCTGATTTTTGGTATAACTTGTACACTAATCTGGAACATTACTCATGCTTTGGAGAGAAGAGGCATTTACTTTCTTATTTAACAACCTATAAATGGAGATAATATGTTCAAATTATGTCCAAGCTTCATATATTATTATATCATATAATTATATCCAGATTGAATCACATGTTGCTTGAAACTTCATGTCTATCCTTTCATTATAATAGATTAATCTGGAATTCTAAACAAAAAGTAAAGAGATTAGTTGGATGTAAGGTTGACATGATTAAGTGTATGATATTATATTTGTACCACACTATGATATACCAATCTCTATATTAGGTATTCTTGACATTCAATTTCCGTTAAGTTCTTATTTTCAGCTCCCAAGTTAATAGTTGCTTTTAGCAGTTTGGTTGATTTATGCCATTTAAAACAAGTTGCTTTATTAAATACTTTGATTTCTAAAATATACATGCATACAATACACCTATAAATTATCCTATGATTGGCAACATAAAAAAATCTTACTATATAAAACTAAAATGAAGCAACTACAGTCTGAAAAAATAGTTTCAAAATGACTGAATATTTTATTCATCTACCCAGTAAATGAAATGAAAAATTGCTTTTGGTGTAATACAGAACATAGCTATTTAAAGTGGCAGATCATTTGTTATTATTAGTATTGTGAAGGTTCTTTGTTTTCCAAGGACTGGACATATCACAGCTTAGCTTTATTTTAGCACATACCTTCCCCAAGAACAGGTTGTTGCCTGGGTCATCTCCACCCTCCTAGGACTTTGCAAGGTGATGTTGCCGCAGGAATATGTCTTTAATATCCAGGTCTATTTAGTTTTTTAATATTCAGTTCAACAAAAGTGTCAAAATCTTCATAGTAACATGGAATCTCTGCCTTTTTTCCAAATGTTCTTGCACTAGTTGGGATGGAATGCTATTTCAATGCAGTCACACCTTTTCTAATAAATTTATATAAATATAAATTTATTTATATATAATAAATTTAATAAATAAATTTATTTATTAAATTTATTTATTAAATTATATAAATTTAATAAATAAATAATTAATAAATAAATAAATAATAGCTTTTGGCCATTGAGTAATAGTCATCTTGCCTTCTTGTAATAGCTATCAAACTTGCCTGAGGTCAGGCACAAAACACCGGGAACAGTTGCTGAGTTCAAAGCATCTGGTTAACTAATGGTCTAAGCTAAATTGGTGATAGATAAGGGTCAGTGAAATTCTTGGAGGAATGGACTTGGATCTCTTACAGCTGTGCAATGATTCCAAACTGATGACAAATTTAACCCCACCTTCCAGCTGCACCTGCTCATCTCATAGACCTGTATGCCATTTACTATACCCTTTCTCCTATGCACACCCTTTCTACACTGTTTTAGCATTTGCTTTCATAGTATCAAAAGACTAGGTAGGGTGAGGCTGCTTCTGGAAGTCAGCATGTCCTTGAAAACACCAGGACGTAGCCAGGCAACTTAACCACTAACTTGGGGTGTGAGTACATTTCTGAGGGAATGGATGAATACCTGAGGAAAGGTCGTGTGTGTGTGTGTGTGTGTGTGTGTGTGTGTGTGTGTGTGTGTGTGTGAAGGCTGTCTGCCTGACTGCAGTTACTTTTGAAAAGAGAAACCCAACTTCATTCCATCAAAATTATAGAAATAATTTTGACTTTAATTATTTTGACTTTAAGTAGGAGCTTACTTAAATAAGTTCACCCTTCTATAAATTTATGGTTCTATGATTCTGAATTTAAACTACTAGAAATTAGCACTAACATATTTTGAAAATTCAAAATTAGTTCAAATTTCAAAAGTTGAGTTGGGGGGTTATCTTGTTTTGCTTTTAAAATTAAAGCTGTTGACAAAAGGCACATATAAAATCAGTCCTATAATTTCAATGGGCATTGAACACATTTTAGGCTGGATAAGGACATTCAGAAAATTTTATTAATATTTAATAAATTTCTATGCCTCTTTTTCTGCTGATAATTTTTTTTCTAGCATCTAAAGAGAGAGAGAGTTTACTGAGTTTTGTATTTGGCGTTTTAGTTCTATAAGCTGCCCAGAGACTCTGTGAGTTGGGTAATTATATAAATTTTCAAAATACATAAATAAATAAAATACTGCAGTTAAAAATATACCTGAAGCTAATTAAAAACATCATTAAAAGTATTCATTATTTAAAATGGATGGCTCAATATTGCTCCTAAGGATTTAGCAAAAGGACCCAGTGAATGAAGGAAATGAATGTTGTAGTTAGGAATCAAAACATGAAAAGACAATTTCCTAAGAAATATAATAAATGGTTCTGAAAAAATGCTGGTGTCCTCCAAAGGACTTCTTCTGAAGAAAAAAATAATAATCAGAACAGGTAGCTGCTGATGGTCCATCACTGACTAAATCAACAAGCCACATATAATTTTAAAGATTAAAGTCTGCACTTTGTACTGGGCTCATCTTTCAAAATAGGAATAAGATCCCAATCATATGTCTAACAAAAATGGCCATGAATCTATTTGCTCCATGTATTTGATGTAATCAAAATGTAAACATGTGTTATTGTTTTATGCCACAGCAAATCATAAGATACTGGAACTCCTAGCCTGACTTCTGTGCTCTGTGATAGATTGCCCAGGACATACTATAATATGGATGGAAAGCAAAAATTACTTTCAAATATTTCTCATACTTCTCTTCAGAAATGCGTAGACTTTAAACGCAGGATTGTTTTAAAAGACCTTCCTCTTTAATTGGCTTTTCTTAAAAAGATATATTGAGGTTTTCTTTTTTCAATAAGCACGTCCTCCTTTTAATATGCCTAGGATCAGGACAGAAGAAGCAAATTTCATCCTATCCCTCTAGTCACAGCTAGGCTATATGTATATATACAAGGCTTATATACTGTTCCAATAGAAATCAACTCTGAACAATAGTTGTTACTCATTTTGTAATTAATATTAAAGAATATAAAGCTAAAACATGGACAACTATATAATACAAAGCACAGCACCGAAAGAAAATGAAATGCTGCATTTATTAACATTTCAATTACTACTGTAGATCACAACATTCCCACCCCAAGACTTTTGAAAAAGCCAGGTTTTGAAGGATTCCTCCTCTGCCGTTATAAAAAATGAGAGAAACCATCAGTTCATGATTAGGCTTCACAGGATTTCGATGAAGAAAGGGATCTTTTGACAATTTGCCCAGACCTAGTTACAGTCGTTTGAGTTTGATAGGCTTTGTTGATTGTTTCCCCTAAAATCAAGATTGTAGAAGCCATTATAAACCATGAAAAGGTAGTAGATGGGAGAGAGAAATGACACCTGTGCACTCCACAATTGAACTAACAATAATTGCTGTCTAATAGGACCTCTGCAGGACCATTCAATCTCTCCTTCAAAATTACCTAGCTGCACCATTTAGTTGTCAAGCAAAATCTGCTGCCAGCTCTGAATTTGAATTCAGGTGTGGGTCTGATAATGAAGATATTCGTTATATGCAATGATTTCTTGATATCTAAAAATCTTTCACTCCCCCCCACACACACACACAAATACAGAAAGAGGCTTTAGGATTGCACATATTAGCAGGATATTATATTGACACATCTTGAGCTAGAATTTATACCTAGGTTCACGACACACATTTGAAAAATGACTGATTTCCTACATAATATCAAAATGGTGAGGGAGAAATGGGTACGGCTTTATTTAGCAGTGGAAAACTCACAGATACAATATATCCTTCTATTTTAGTGTATTACTTGTTTGAAAAATATAATTTGCTTGTGTTTCCATTGAGTCACTTTTTCATGACTGGCAGGAAAAGAATAAGTTACATAGGTACAATATATGCAAATGATTATGTGCATTACCCAGAATCATTTGAGCGGGCAATATTAAATATTATGAATAAATAAATATCTATGAATAAGGAAAATCAATTGCATGAATGATAGTAAGGTAAAGGCATGACAGAGGAAAGGGATTGCACTTTGGTGATACTGAATTTTTTTCCCAGTTTGTGAATTATGCAAATTTTAAATGATTATATAATTTCTTTTGTTAGTATATATTTTCCAAAATAAAATTGTGCCAAGTTTTGCCTGAGCTCATGCCTAATATTCAGAAGGTTTTTTTTAAAAGTCTCTTTTTAGTTCTTGGTTTTTTTTTTAATTCTTGGTTTATGATGATGACACCAATCATCATAACAACTGAGAAGGTGCTTTTTGTAGCTTCATTATAATGAACTTCCCCTTCTGGAAAAAGAAAAACTCCCCTTTTAGTAAAAATCCTCCATTGTTGTCTTATTGGATCATTATTGCAGTATATATTCAACTGATGAATGCTGTTTTTTCAATGGGAAAATGATTAGGCTGCTACGTGAGCCTGCAATAATTTACAGAAAATGGAAAGAAGGAGGGAGAGAAAGTTGTGTGACAGAGGGTCTTAATTTTTCTCATTTGCTTTTTTTAAAAAAAAGCAGATTAACCATTCTATGCACAAATGGCTGATGACATTACTTTTCTGTTCGTATATAATTTTAATTAAAACTTTTAAAAAGAAGGATAAAACTAATACAAATTCATATAAAGTAAGGAAGGAAAAAGGAAAAAAGAAATAAACAGAAAGCAAAAAGTTTTTTTAAAGGTAAAGAAAAATAGAATAAAAAAGAAAAAAGATACAAAGCGGTATTTTTCAATATTCTTCACAGCAGTTATAAGTATAATTATATTTTAATCACTCTCTCTATAGTTACATTGTATTAATCTTCTTTCTATAATCCTATATCTTGTCTAATCATCAAAGCCATAAATCACAAGGGGGTTTTTTCACACAAAAAGTCCATAAGAGGTTTCCAATTATTAATAAATGTAGATAATGTCTTTTCTCTAATCAAAGAAGTTAGTTTATCCATGAAATTTATCAATTTCACCAGCCATTCCTCCATAATGGGTAGTGTCGAATCTTCCCATTTGTTTGCACACTACACTGCTGTAATCATATATTGAAATAATCTTATCTATCCTAAGAAATAATCTTATCTATCCTAAGGAAAAATTCTGGTTTCAACTGAATGTTTATATTTAAAATCCTCTGTATTGACCTACGTCTTTGAATCCATTTTTAAAGTTATTTTTACACATCCACCAAGCATGATAAAATGTCCTTTTATATTGTTCACAGTTCCAAAACAGATTTGAAGTGCCTTTATAAATTTTATAGAATGTCTCCGGTGTCCTGGTCCAACAATACAGGTAAGTCCTCAACTTACAACCATAACTGAGCCCAAAATTTCTGTTGTTAAATGAGACATTTGTTAAGTGAATTTTGCCCCATTTTATGACCTTTCTTGCTTCAGTTGTTAAGTGAATCACTGCAGTTGTTAAGGTAGTGGCACAATTGTTAAGTGAATCTGGCTTCCCCCCTACTGACTTTGCTTGTCAGAAGCTCGTGAAAAGGGATCACGTGACTTCGGGACACTGCAACCATCATAAATAAGAACCAATAGCTAAATGTCCAAACTTTGATCACAAAACGTTAAGGATGCTACGATGATCATAAGTCACTTTTTTCAATGCTGTTGTAACTTTGAATGGTTGCTAAATGAACCGTTGTAAGGACTACCTGCAAATTATTTTGTAAAAATGTGGGTTTACTTTCCTGTTCAAGATAATATTTGATGTTTCTAAGAAAAGTACAGAGGTTTGTGTAGCTGCTGAAAACGACTAGAACTGGCTATAAAGAGAATAAAAATAAATACAAGTTTAGAAGATTGCAGTTTTGGTCCAGATATACTAGCTGATAGCTTTTCTAAGTGCGTGATAAAGAGAATTTACACTGGTCTACAAATTTTGGGAATTTATCGACCTACGAGATAAAATGTGTTAATTCTACATATTTTGATTAGATGAATTAGAAAACAGGTGATAAAGGTGCTGGTTGGCTAAAGTTTTCAAGATATTTCACAATAAAGATTTATACATAGGCAAGTATATTTGTCTACAAGGGAGGGAGGTGTCTAATGATCATGATGTAACTTCTCAACAAAATGTGGTAGAACAATTAACATGATGCCACATGGGACTTCCGGTTTTGTGCAGTAGCTCAGCAGCCAAGGGATAGCGGGATTCCGCTCCCTACAGCTGATTTCTGCCTGCCAGGGGACCCTAAATGGGCCTGAAGTTGCCCCATAGAGGCAACACAGAAGTGGGGAAGTGGAGAGATGGTGGTCGATCTCACCGTATGCTCCTCCTGAACACATCTAATTTCACCTGGTCAGGGATTTGGAATTGCCTAAGAGTAAGGCAGAGCTACTGGGCTCCAGATTACAACCTTGTCATTTAATCTGATGTTAGAGTTTTATCAGTTTTTCATGCAAAAAGCATGAAAATGTTATATGAAAAACCAATAAATGAATGGAAAGCTATGTTATTGGTATCAATAAAAAGATAAATTTATAATGATTGGTGTGGCACCATTCTCATTGCTATATCACATTTTGCAGAAAAGTTATGGAGCATAACTGCACATCCCCCTTGTAATTTTGAATTATTCTCAGAGACTGCCTGGAGAAGTCCTTTCAGTTTTCTTGGCAAAGTTTTTCAAAGTGTTTTGCCATTGTCTCCTTCCTAAGTTGAGAGAAAGTACACCCAACTGGCTTTGTGCTATAGGTAAGACCAGAATTCGTGATTTCTGGTTTCTAGCCTGGTGTCCTAACCATTACATTAAACTGGCTCTCACATGAATAATATTTCAGAATAAAATTAAATCCTGTAAGCCAATAAATTCTGCATTTAAATGCACCTTGAAGCTCAATTTCAAGAGAGCATAAAAACACAGGGTGCATTTACAAAAAAAAAACCTCAATTCCCTGGCTTAACCATTACAAAAATATGTTCAATTTTAGAGGACTCCACAGCTCAATATGGATAGGCATATGACAGTGGACAAAGTACACACACTTCTTAGAGTTCAACAGCCACTTCAGATTATCTAAATGAACTACCTGTAGTAGTAATCATTAAATTTAGAACTACAATGGCATTCACAGTTGGTCAATCAGTTGCAGTCTTCACTCTTCAATAATAAAATCCATATCAGATCTTCAGCTCCAAACCAAAGTAACTGCTATTTTGTCTAGCATTGAATCCCTTATATCAAAGCACCCAGCAGGATATCAGCTGTCATTGCTGTTATTCTGGCTAGACTGGAAACATTTTAAATCTTCAATCCCACAACAGGCCACAAATACAAAATGAACTGGAACAGCTTGGAACAAAAAAGCAACACTGCTCAGGATTTCCAGTGATGGAGGTATTGATATGAAACGTACTGTATACTGTTCCATGTAGAGTGATCTTTTGTAAAATTATTGCAAGTCCAATAGATTTAATGTATAATAATACTTTTAAAATGGTTGTTAATAATTTACCTGTGTAAACCATTGACGATGTTTGGCAGATATAATATGCCTGAAGAAAAGCAAATACTGTTCCTTTCTTGGCATAAGTCTGTTCCTTTGGGTTTTTGGGTTTTTGGGTTCTGTATTTTGTGTTTCATGGCTGGTAAATAAGGGAACCAAGGCAACAAATCCCATCGGCATAATATTTAAGAACTGTTCTTTTGCATCTAATATTCTTTTGAACTGATAGACCTAGATGATATTTGATTGACAACATCAATCCTTGACATCTGGGCAGCCATTCACTGTAGCATTTTGAATTAGATTTTCATTTAATACTGATAAGATGGGATATTTTTATAGTTTTTCAAATGGAACCATTATTTGCGCAGTCTTCCATAATATCTTGATTATGATTTACAATTATTTTATATGCATAAAAATTCATTCAGCCAGCTTGCAATTTTCCCAAAGGAGAATGAACAAAATATATGCTTTTACCCACTGTTTTCTTTTTCTGTGGTTAGCTGTTACATTGAAAAATGAAAACTATTTAAAAAGCTCTGTCAACAACTCAAATGTATTATACATAATATACACATATAATTGTAACAAAGAAGCTAGCAGCTGTGTACCCAGCTTTAAACAGGAGTTTCTTTTTGGAATGAATATCATTTATATCAAATTTACAGATGTGTTGCCTTCTCTCCAAGGCAGTTTCAAATTATGTTGCTCATCTCTTTTGATTTCATTATGACAATCTTATCTAGAATTCATACATAAGAAGTGTGAAAGTAAACAACAAGAATAAAAGGAAAAAGAGAGCAAGCATGGAGTAATGCTTGGGAGGATGAATGTCCAGAAATAAGAAACCAGGTTTATTCATCTTAAAATTAAGTTAAAATAGTTTTATTCTGAATTGTGAAGATCTATGATGTAGGGAGTCTTAAACAACTCACTGGTTTCTTTAAGCCAGTGGTTCTCAACCTTTTTAATGCCGCGACCCCAACTGGTCGTAGGTCGAGGACTAAACCGGTCGTAAGTCGAGGATTAAATGGGTCGTAAGTCGAGGATTAAACCGGTCATAAGTCGAGGACTACCCAACCGGTCGTAAGTCGAGGACTTTCCCTGCCTGGGAGCGCCGTGCATGCGTGGTTCCGCCCCCTGCGCCGGCCAAGGCGTAGCTGGCAAGCGGCAGAGACGGAGCAGGCCGACCACCAGCTGGCCCAGCCCAAGGGAGGTAAGGCACCCGCCGGAAAAGGGGAAAAAAATGGCGGACAAAAAAAATGGCGGACAAAAAAAATGGCGGACAGCCTTGCTTGGCGACCCCCGTGAAATGGTCGATCGACCCCAAATGGGGTCCCGACCCACAGGT
>NW_015386842.1:273441-308210 GCF_001527695.2 Protobothrops mucrosquamatus | reverse complement strand
TTAAGCCTTTGCAAAAAGTAGGAGGAGGGACAGGATCCCAAGGTTTATTAAGAAGATGCCTTTACAATTTTCTTCTGTTGTATTTTCTTGATCAAACTCTCAAAGTTGCAAATTTCCTCATTATGTATATTTTTCCAAAAGATCAAATAGCTGTTCTGCAAATGATTTATGTAGGTCAAAAAACAATGAAACACAATGGTCCTGATTAGATACAGTAGAGCCATTATTACATGCAGTTTGATCCTCAATTAAGAAAACTAGTTTGGAGTAAATTTGGAATCCATGGTGACATAAGTTCCTTTGAACAGTTCTGATATCAGTGGTAGCTATAAAGTTTCCACACATTGAATTTATCTGTTGAATTCCTGAGTATTCTATTTGTTTAAAAAAATAAAACTGAATTTATTACTGCATCCAAATATACATATTTGTGCAACCAGTTTTTAAGCAAAGCTAGAATAAAATAAAATGAAAGATGGAATAGAATGGAAAGATAGAAAGATGTGACTCTATAGATGTGACTCTATAACTTATAAGCTGCCATGAATTCTACTTTAGAATAAAATATTTGATTTCAAAAAAATTCCACGATGGATTGGTTTGATATTCCTGGTTTGGCAGCCTGGTTTGTCCTGAAATGGGAGATCTCTTAACTTTACAGATATCAGATACAGAGATGATAGAGAGATAAAGATAGAGATAGATAGAGATAGAGATAGAGATAGAGAGATACATAGATAGATAGATAGATAGATAGATAGATAGATAGATAGATAGATAGATAGATAGATAGATAGATAGATAGATAGATAGATAGATAGATAGATAGATAGATAGATGCCAAAAGTTACAAAAGGCTCAAAAAAAGAAAAAGAAGAGTACGTAAAGTGCCAAAAGTTATTAAATCTAAGTGTATAACTTAAATTACCTACTTCCTTTTTATCTTTCTTGCAAGAAAAAAATAGAGCTCGTAAATGGCATCAATTAAAGAGTTATTACTTAAACAGACAATAGTTGGCAAAATGAATCAGCAGCTAGTTTGCCAGTAAAAATGGCTGCATTCTTTGTGCAATAACAAAACAAACATACACACAGACACAAATAAGAAATGTCTATAAAATAACAATTATAAGGGAGTAAAAATGCATAATTAAACACAGTGAAATTTGATTTCCGGTAAAAATGCAAATTAATATTTATTAGCACAAATTTAGATCCAAAAAGGTCTGTTTAATCAGGGTGAGAGGCAATTTTCATCAGTTGCTCTTTCAAGGATAAATATGCATGAGACAATTTAACAATTCAGCCATAGAAAGTTGGGGAAAGTGTCATACAGATTATCTACTTGCAACTCAAAGATTTTTTTTGAAAAAAACTCCCTTTTCCCATTGTCAGCCGGAATACTTTTTAGATTCTGGTACCAAATTTACTCTGAAAAAGAAAAGGAGTTTACAGCTGCAGTTTCCTTCTCTCTATCTCTGCAGTAAGTGAAGGAGTTCACCAAGAATGAGCTAACAGGAAACTATTATTACACAGAGACCAGGTTTCTGCACTCTAATTTATATACAGTTGTTCTTCTGACTTTACATGAGAATAGTAATGACACTTCAGTTCAATCAGTGATTAATGGCATTTTATAATGCTCAGCACTCTTGTGGAAGTAATGTTTCAGGATTCAGGCTTTCATTTAACCTCTTATTAAGTTTCATTATTGTCATAACAAAGTTTAAAAAGCACTAACAAATATTCAGGTTTCAGATGGAATTTGCTGTCATGCAAAAATATAGGATTGTAGCATAGAACAATGAATGAGTACAGATAGTCCTTGCTTAATAATGGCAATTGGACCAGAATTTTCATTGCTAAGCAATGCAATCATAAAGCATGACATCATATGACCATACCACTTAGTGATAGCTGTTCCAGCAGACCCGAGTTACTTTCATTAGGTCATTAAATGAGGACTTCACATGGTGATGACTTACAACTTCACGCCAGCTTCTCCTTGACTTTGCTTATGGGAAACCAGCAGGGAAGGTTGCAAATCACAATCAAGTGAACATGAGACACTGAAACTGTCAGAAAACTATGGCTATTGCCAAGTGCCAAGATCAGGATCTGAGTTGAGGGCATTGGGATAGCCTGAATTTCAAGGACTAGTCATAAGTAGCACTCTCTCAGTGCCATCAAAAGTTCAAACTGTCACTGAATAAGTGATCATTAGCCAAGGATCACCTATACATTAATGAAAGCTAGTATGTGTATCAGATGTATGGAGCAAATGAATGCTGACATTTACAGGGATGTTTTGGGGAAATGAAAGAAAATCACAAATGGCATTGAGAAAAGGAAGAAATGAAGAAAAAAATCTCAAGGGTACATAAAAATGGAGATATTTGTCCAATTGATTCTAAAATACACTTCTTCAAAGGCATGAGAAATAAGAACACTTAATATTTTCTGTACTCTTACATAACTGAAATAATTATCAAAGTATTGGTGTAAGGCTGACATAAATACCAAGAGAATAGGCATTCAAAGAGAGCAAATATATAAAAGTTAATGTCATGCAGCAGGGAAAATCCAGAAGGTTCAGATGGGTATAAAGATTTATTACAAGGTTAAACTCTCTACAAGAATCTGAACTACTAACAGTCCAAGCAAATTAGCAGTAGAAAAGGAATTCAAGGTGGCCTGGACTTAGATATCTTGTGATTTCTGACTGATGATGCATTTGACCCTTCCCTTGGGCTCAACCTCGTTGTCTCCTACAGTTGCAATCCCATCATATTCAGAACACAGGCAGATAACTAAGCAAAATTACCCAATACCACTAAGACAAAATACTACTCTAAAAGCATATGACATTCTCTTTCCTAGTGTGCTGTTTAAGTTAGTACTGTTAATATTAAAGCCCTTTTTCTATGTGTGATTTGAAAATTAGTATCAGCAATCCATAGCTCTTCCACTGATTCTCTCTACCTTCCTTTACCCTATAAGCTTTGTCTCCCATAAGGCAGGAGTGAGATGCCTTAAATTTTCATTTCCTAAGAGACAGCCTAAAAGTAATAGGAGCAGGTTACAGGAAGTTTTAGTATGCCTCACTTACATGCCTCCATCTGCTTTTCCGTCCTGACCATCAGCCATTATTTCATCATACAGTATCACTTTCACATTTAATTTGGCCCTGAAGCCCATTGATAGATGTCATGCCCTTAATCAGAGTTGACTTTTTAACAGGGATGAACAGATCAGTATTAATCTAGTCTGTTTTACTGTACATGATACAGTATCTCCACTGGAAGATTTTAATGGATTCTTAAAAACAAAAACATGCATACATTTTGCAGTAACTTTAGACTTAAAGCACAAATCTTCTTACAGTTCTTATCTATGTCCATTTCCTCAATGTACATTTTACTTGAATTTCTCTTATGTTGCTCTTAAATATAAACTTTAGTGGTGTAATTGATCTTTTTGCATATATGCCCATTTTTGTAGCAACTTTCAGAAGAATACCTCATTGTTCAGTAATATCATTTAATTTCAGATATGTCCATGTGTCCTTTTTACAGTATTTTTCATGTTATGCTTACTCTATCTTGGGAGAACATATTAATTTGCTTCTGTAGAAACAGGGGTTTATGGATGGGGAGATCAAAAATTCATGGTGGCAGCCACAGCCACGTGACTGAAGTGTCCCCTACTTTTGTATGTGAGGTTCATAAAAGTTTGTATCTATTTGTACACCATCCAGAGCTGCTCTGTGAAGGAAATAGGCAGTCTCGAAATATGATAAAAGGGTAGGTGATTTGATTCCACCAACCACATATTTGGTAAACAGCTTGCGTGATACAGTGGAATGGGTCATTTCATGGCATTCAAAATGTTTTCCTTGAGTGGAAAGGTTCTGACTGCTATTCCAGGGAGTTAGTCTTCTGAGACGTTGTAATGGAGTTAGCACAGATTTTGCTGCTTATTCATCAAAACAGCATGCTGACATAAATTTCTCATTTTAAATAAAGAGCCCAGCAGTTGAGAAACTATCACAATGCTTTAAAGTTAACTAAACAGAGGGGAAAAAGAGGATGAGTCTGAGAACAGGTGGCATAGAAAAATAAATGCTTCTTTTATTGCTTCCTCTAATTTGCTCTCCTCCTTCCCTGGGAATTCACTCAATTATTTCCCATTTTCTTAATTTTAGTTTAAGAATTAGAATGGCTTGCAAACTGTTTTCATTTGCACTTATTTGCCTATTGGTACAATAGTAGACCCAAGTCAGAGTTATTTTGAGGAGTCGGCAAATAAAAGAATATGGAAAAATTTGTATTAGGCCAAACTTTCATCTTCCCTTTGTTTCAGAGATTCATGTTTGATGGTAGTAAAACCAAAAGTTCTACACTAGGAAGAAGAGAATTTGTAAATTCACCTAGAAAGAATTTTTGCTAATTACAGAATTTTCTCTCATTTTGAAAGAATATGAGAATTTTTAAAAAATGCATTTAACACGCAATGGAATAAAAAAAAGCTTTGACTTACGGTATTACTTGTTGAACCAATGACAAATATCATAAAGATGGGTAATAATAACAATAGATGTGAAGACTCCTGATTGCTATACAAAAAATATGTTACAGAGCCATTTAGATAATAGACACTTTTTAAGCGGCATAATTTTAGTAAGATCCTTTCAAGAAATATATAAGCTTTTAAGTTTTCCTAAGTATACATTTAGTTAAAAGGTGGGACAGATTAGTCAATAGCTGATGATGGTGGTCTTTTCCCTCATTTTCCTCTTCTGTTAACTTCCAGATCTTCTTTATGTAATGTTGTCCTCATTAATAATTATGACCGTTGTCCTCATTAATAAATAAACAGGGGAGTAAGAAGTTTGCAAATCAGATTCAGAAAGATCTAATTGGACTGCAATGACTTGACAATACATTTAAATGTGCACTATTCAGATACAAAGAGCCCATCATCTTAATGACTCCTTAAGTTAAATTTATAGTTTCCCGGCCTTGAAGAACCCCCACACAAACTCACTAAAAGGTGTAGTTCTTTTAAAAAGCATCCAGCATTCAAAGCACTTTTGTTTACTGTGAATCAAAATTCTGCATATATCTATTCAATAGACATAGTATAAATACCATTGATTAGAGCTGTTGTAGCTTCTTGAAACTAGCATGGCATGAAGAACAATGCTGAGTGCTTTACCTCCATCTGCCCCTTAGTGTTATCATTCCAACGAGGCCCCAATGTAACCGGAAATCCTGGAGATTAGAGTTTTAAACCATTCATCAAAGCCACACAAGTACCAGCTGTTCCCAGCTGCAGAAATTCACTCTCTACTTTGTGATAAATGACAGGGTTAGTATCAGAGGTCAGAAATGGCACATACATCCCCATTCTTTCTCCCAGGATATTCCTGGCATAGAGAATTAAAAGTCTTACCAAGAGTTTTAGACAACAAACCAAATCATTCATTATCAATGGTCCAAATGCGCCACATCTCAATGTTTTTTATTTTATTTTATTATTTCTTGAAGCAAAGAATAAAAAGAGAATACCTCATTCACCTCATATAAGCCAAATGAATTGCCAACTCGAACTTACATTACTGCTGTTAAAGAGATTGAATCCAAGAATTAAAAAATTAAGTTAGGAGCACATGACAGAGCTCTGTCTAATCCCCGTTGCCCAATATCTTAAACACAATCATCCTGTTTTGTTGGGTCTCTGGCTAATACAACAAATAGGAGTAATCCCCCTCTATCCAGTATCACTAAAAGAGAAATACAATTTAAAAATTGTCTTGATCAACATCAGGCATGTTAAACCCGTGACGTCACATGACGTCGCGTGACGTATCGCAACTTTTTCCCCATTGCCAGCAATGGGGTGGGTGCGAGTTCAGCATGATATCAATCAAGTTCTGATATCAATCAGGTCGGAAAAAGCAGTTCGATGTATTAGAGATGGGAGGTTATAAATTGAAGAGATATTGAGATTAAAACAGTTAGTTAAGATTATAAGCACAAACGTGCTCTGAGTCAAACTTCACTCTTGATGACAACATCTATGCAGTTTTCTTGGCAATGTGACAGGAAGTATTGTATTGTTTCACAATAGTTTTAACTTCTCAGTCTAACAACAGTCCTGAAGTATACAGGTAGTTCTTCCTTCAAGCACAATCCAGACCTAACCTGGTAGGTGTCAAGATCAGCCAAGGTCAGCCAGGACAATTGCACATTTTCAGACTGATTGAGAAATTAGAAAGTCAATTTGACCTATTACAAGTAAGTTGCTGTTTTCATTGGCTTACTATGACCCATGAATCAGTTGTATGAGTACTTCATAATTCTTGAAGACATAGAGATCTTCTTATAAGATAATTAGAGAGCATATTTTGATCACATAAATGAAATCACCGCCTTCTATGCTATATATATTTTACTAGGATTGGGAAGCATTTGTTTTCCCAAATTTGCAGTTTTCCTTCCTCTTCTTAATATACAGATTAATTTACAAGAACATACATTTTAAAGAAAGGCATTGATCTGCCTTTCATTTATTCAGTGACTCATACTGACTGTCAGAAAAGCAAAGTGCTTGTCGAAGATCACTATTGATTTAAGCAACATCTATTGCTGCAACACTTCAGAACAAATTTTCAATTGTTCAGAATGGCTCAGTTGATTTTGACTATACATTATCAGATTTGCTACTTCTTTGTATATTTGCTGAACAACCTTCTGTCAAAGATTAAGTTCAAATTTGAAAAAATGCCGCTCTTTTGTTCTCTCTCTCTCTCTCTCTTTCGCTCTCTCTCACTTTCTCTCTCTCTCTCTCTCTCTCTCTAATCCCGTCATATTTTTCTAGCCTTTGTTGCATGCCCAAATGACATTCTAGCCAGTTTAGTCAATTTTAATGCTCTCAAACAGCAGTTATGATGCCAAAACTATTCAGCAGCAAAAAAATCAAGCAGTGATATGCTCTGACACCTGCAGCTAAATGTGCATGCTTATAGCTATTTTCTAGCATCATAAATAAGAAACACCTTTTGTTCTAAGCTTCTATTGGAACACAAAGAAAGGTTCTTTCATGGAGTTCAAATAAGTTCTAAAAGATGAATTGGAATAGCAGCATTTTCTTAGCATTAGGAAGAATAATTGGACGCATGCTGTGATGGCAGACATTATTGCAGAGAATGTTTACTCCTAAAACCCAAGGATTGTTCAAGTCCTGGATTCCATTCATACACATAAATTCTATTGGATTACATAATAGTAAAGTTAAACTTCATTAAAGATACAAGTATAATCTGTAGTTCAGGTAATGCTTTCTCTTGAGAGTGGGGGTTTGATTGAAATTAGTAAGCACATGGAGACTTGCAACTATGCAGTCCTGAAGCAAACATCAAGAATCTATTTGCTTACAGGTAATCCACAATTTATGACTAGTTGCTAACAGAGTTCTAACAGATCTCCCTGGGGATACTTATGACCCACATTTGAAGTTCCATCTGCAAAGGGCCATAAATGGGACACATTTATGGCTCTTTGCAGCATCCTGCAGTCACATGACCACATTTTTACACCGGTTTTGCCAAAACTGGCATTTACTTCTCACTTTAGCAAAACTGGCCCACAGCAAACCGTTGGTTTCCTTAATAACTGTGGCATTTGCTTAATGACTGCCACTAAAAAGATCATAAAATTGGATCAATTGTGTGGTGACCTGCTTTGCAATTGTCATAAATTATTACCATGATGGGCAGCCTCCATTACAGGACAATCTGTATTCTGTTGGTGCTGCGTATGACATGTTCAGTACCTCACTGACTAAACTGTTCCAAAACGTATCAAAGGAAGCCTTTTGGACCAAAATCAATAGGTAAGTTTAGTTTAGAAATCTCTTCGGCTTAGTGCCATTTTTAAAGTTCCTGGTCATCTTTTAGCCAATTAGTCAGCTAAATGATGCTGTTTAAGGAAAAGACACTAATCTATGGCAAAAGAGTGGGAGGAAGTGCTATCCAAGAACTCATTATGTAGATCTACTTCTATTTCAATAAAATACAAAATCATTTACAAGACAACTAGAGATAGGTACATGACAATTACATGTAACCTCCAGTGCATGACTGAATTGTGAGTTCTCAGTATAAACTGCCTTTTGACACACTGGAGATAGGACAGGTAATTATATAAATACCCCAAATACCAGAACAGTCCTGCAAATTAAGACCGAAAGTGTGGAATAAAACATAGAACAGTGATAAAAACTTGCACTACAAGTTCATTCATCTTTATAGTCTATTATAAGCAGAACAGTAATTTTTAATAAAAAAATATTCACAAATTCAAGCTGGGTAAAAACTTTATTTCTATTATTCTTCCTTAAATTTGAATCTATGATCAAAAATGTAAGTGTGATCTCTTATTTGTTCCTTATATGATCAAATATTTTTGTTCAATCCACATATTTTCAACAAGCCATATTCAGCTTCTCTATGTACCCCTGCATGTCATCATCTTTCCTTCCCTTCTAACATTCCCCCTTAACACTGGCAGCTGATCTGACTTCTATGAATATCAAAAGGACCAAAGCATTTAAATTCTCAAAGAGTTCAGTCAGGCTTTACTAAGCACAATAGTTTCCAGAATGAAAAGCCCATACAGGGAGCTGCTCATCTGGTATGAATCCACAAAGCATGTTTAATTGACAACCCATTGTGTCTAGTTGACAGTCAGTTTCTTTGTCTTTTTGTTTAAAATACAATAATTGGAAAAAGAACACAATATCATTTCCTTATTGTACAAGTCCTAGGTTAACTATTTCAGTTGTCAGGGTTAAACCCACCATATTCTTTTAAATACTGGAAACAGTATTTTAGTATATATTTAAACATGGCATGGAATATATTTTCATAATTCTAACTTCAGAATTGTTAAAAAGCAATAAAATTTATGTGGGCATAAATTTTAAAAAGTAATATTTTAAATAAAATATAAGTAAAATGTGCTATGTTTAACTGTAAGTTTCAAACCACAATATATAAAGAGAAAGAGCCCTTTATTCATTTATGAAATGTTTATGACAATGTACATCTAATTTCTATAAATTACAAAAAAAAATGTACTCAGTGGCATCTGCACTTATACAAAATAGGCAAGATGATAGCTACAATGGTGGAATTTTAAGCCCCACCTCTTTTGTACATTTTTGTAGATATCACACACACTTGTGAAGGGCTGGGACTTTGATCATGAGTTTGTGATACAACTGATCTAATCTGAATACCTTCAGATACCTGCACATAATTGTATTGATTGCATATATAATGTGTAACCCACATTTGCTTACAATCCTCCCAGCTTCAGTTACAGTACATTCAGAAAGTATTCAGACCCCCTTCACTTTTGTCAATTTTATTATGCTGCAACTTGATTCTTGATTGTTGATTTTTTTTCCCTCATTAATCTACACTCAGTACCCCATAATGACAAAGTGAAAACAGAATTTTAGAAATGTCTGTAAATTTATTAAAAAAGGGGAAAAAAGAAATATCACATTGGCATAAGTATTCAGACCCTTCACTCAGAACTTTGTTGAAGCACCTTTGACAGAAATTACAGCCTTGAGTCTTTTGGAGCATGACGCAACAAACTTTGCTCACCTGGATTGGGGAAATTTTCTGCCATTCTTACTTGCAAATCCTCTCAAATTCAGTCAGGTTGGATGGTGACTGTCAGTGGACAGCCATTTTCAGGTCCCTCCAGAGATGTTCAAGTCGGGGCTCTGGCTGGGCCTCTCTAGGACATTCACAGAGTTGTTCCTAAGCCATTTCTGTGTTGTCTTGGCTGTGTGTTTAGGATTGTTGTCATGGTGGAAAGTGAACCTTTGGATCAGTCAGAGGTCCTGAGTGCTATGGGACAGGTTTTCATTGAGGATATCCCTATACTTTCCCTCAACCCTGACCAATCTCCCAGTCCCTGCTACTGAAAAATACCCCCACAGCATGATGCTGCCACCATCATGTTTTACTGTTGGAATGATATTGGTGGGTGATGATTGGTACCTGGTTTCCTCCAGGCAAAACATTAAGAATTTGGGCCAAACAGTTCAATCTTAGTTTCATCAGACCAGAGAATCTTGTTCCTCACTGTCTGAGTGTCCTTCGGGTGCTTTTTTGCAAACTCCCAAGTGGGCTTTCATGTGTTTGGCACTGAGGAGAGGCTTCTGTCTAGCCACTCTGCCAAAAAGCCCAGATCAGTGGAGGTTGCAGTGATGGTTGTCCTTCTGGAAATCTGTTCCATCTCCACACTGGATCTCTGGAGCTCAGTCAGAGTGACCATCAGGTTCTTGGTCACACGTCTCTTACTAAGGCCCTTCTCCCTCAATTGGTCAACCAACTCTTGGAAGAGTCCTGGTTATGCCAAACTTCTTCCATTTGAGAATTATGGAGGCCATATGGAGGCCACTGTGCTTTCAGGAACCTTTCAGCAAAAATTTTATTGCATTTTATTTATTTTAGCCTTCCCCAGATCTGTGCCTTGCAAATAATCCTGTCTCTGCAGAAAGTTCCTTTGACCTCATGGCTTTTGCTCTGTTACAGTCAGTGGTGGGATTCAGCTGGTTCGCACCACTTTGGCAGAAACGGTAGCTACGTTTTTTTGCCCAGGTCCATAATGGACTTCCAGAAGCAGCATCCACACAGAGAACCAGTTGTTCACATATTTGAATCCCACCACTGGTTACAGTATGCATTATCAGCTGTGAGGCCTTCTATAGAAAGTGTCATTGCTGCTAACATCGGATGTTCTTGATTTGACAACAGCTGGAAATGCAGCCGTTTTTTACTATTGCTTTTAGAGTTAGTTGATGCTGGGAGGGGGAATGTGGATGAGAATCCAGCTAGTCATAACAATAATAACTCAGCCATGGGAACCCAAAGTCATTGGGTCCAGAGTTGATAGAGTTTGGGCAGGGCTGGAGAGCTGGGGAGAAAGCCCATGCTTCAAGCTAATTGGGGAATGTGATTTATGACTGTTTATTGGAAGAGGGAATTGTGCTTTGTTACTTTGTATCCAGGGGAGGGGAATTTAGTTTTTGGTTTTGACTATGTAGTGCAGATACTTTGTTTTTCGAATAAAATATTTTTTTAAGGTAAACAATGCCTCGAAGTTCTTTTAAACAGTTTCATCTGTCAGAACCATGACAGAAAGGTCTGTGCCTTTCCAAATCAAGTCCAGTTAATTTAATTTACCACAGGTGGACTCCAATAAAGGTGTACAAACATGTCAGCAATGATCAAGAGAAATGGGAGGCACCTGAGCTAAATTTCAAGTGTTGTTGCAAAGAGTCTGAATACTTATGCCAACGTGATATTTCAGTTTTCTTTTTCTTTTTAATAAATTTACAGACATTTCTAAAATTCTGTTTTCACATTGTCATTATGGGGTACTGAGTGCACTGTACAGACAAGTTCTCAGCACATTACTAAAAAATAACACCTCACCTTGACATATTAAGCCAAAGAATAGCTTTTCAGGTGTACCGGGACTTTAACCTTTTCCATTTGACTCAGAGTAAGGCCTTCATGAAAGAATAGGAAAACCACCCTTCCATTCATTTGATCATGAGTTCCTCTTAACAGCTAAAAGTACCAAATCAATGCAATTAAAATTGATTTTACTTCACACTTCCATCCCATCTCATCCTCTTTCCAACTTTTATAACCATACCTCTGTTTCTGAAAGGTCTGGTTGACATCTTATTGTGGTTTAGAATGATAAATACAGCCCATCTTCCCTTACACTCTCAGAGAAAAAGATAGAAGAGGTTATGTTATGCCATACTCCCACATACAAGATTTTACATGAAAATTGCTTCCTTCCTTGAGTAGGAAATTTCTCTGTTTTTACATACATTCTGGGTGGTGTTACATTGATCTCCTGAGTGATCAATGTAGCTTATTTCCATTGAAATTCATTATCTCAATGCATTTTTGTGCATTTTTAGTCAAAATCTGTGAGTGAGATACGTATCGGCTGCCTTTGTAAGCATCTGTTAGAAATGAAAAGCCTTCTTGAAACATTGAACAAATAGTAGATTAGTCTTATCATTTCATTGGAATGCCAAATCATTTCATATTCAAGACTTTTTTCAGTTCTTATTCATCTCTCTCACATTTGACCTATCTCCATATTCTTTGAAGCTTTGCCAACTCAGCATATCTTTTTTACAGTTCAAACTAATTCCTCTATTAGGATTTTTATTAGGCATAGGTTATGACCTGTATTATGCCATCAATCTCATTATTTTTCCTAAATGAAAACGTAAGCATAACAAATATAGAACAGTAGCTTCCCCTGTGACAGAATAATACTCAGCTTGTTCTTATTAAGTATTATCAGATCAGATTTTTATTCCACATTATAACATCAGGACATAAAGAATGTTGAATAAAATGATTTCAGAGGAATAGCTATAATTCAGGGGCTTTGTATGTGGATGATCCCATGTTTCATAACTGATGTCAAACTGATGTCCCATGTTTGATATTTGATATCCCATCTTTGATATTTCCAGTTTAAAATGTCCAGATATCAAATAACGGAGAATATCTCAGCTAAAAATCCCAGACAGATCAGAATGCTTAGAGCACGGGTGTCAAACTCAATTGCATCACATGATGTATCGTGACATATCGTGATGTTTTTTGCTTTTGTGGAGCCAGGGTGGGTATGGCCTGCACGTGTCACATCCGGCCCTTGGGCCACCAGTTTGATACTCCTGGCTTAGAGAGATGAGCAACTAGTTTGGTCATGATTTGAAACAACTTCCTATGATTTCTTCAGTCATATCTATACTTTTTATTGTTGTGTTTCTTAATGGTATATGGGAATGACTTTGGGAGAGAGGAGAGAAAACCATAGACCAGAACACCAACATATCTCAGTCCATAGAAAAGGGAATGGTATGAGACACATTTCAGAAGGGACCCTCCCACATTTTCCAGAAAATAAAAGAAAGGAAGGAAGAAACATTTTGTCTTGCAAAATTCTGTTATTGTAATCTAACAATAAAGATAAAATTAGAACTGGTGGCGCTTCTTGTCTGGACTACTTTGAGTAATCAAAGACTTTTTTTTCTTTTAACAAGTTACTGGTAAAATGGTGAAAAGCTGTTTTTTTTTCTTCTTTTTACAAGTTCAATAATGGAATCATAAAAGAGGATATATTCCTCCTTCCTCATATTAAATTGACAAGACTTCTTCCAGGGTCCCCTTCCGTATCCAGGGGATAGTGAGAGTGATAATATTTGTTTTGTTCTGTTTTTACTAAGCCACCAATGGATAAATCAGGCTGGAAAGTGTCAGCTGCAAGGTAAAGTCAAGAGGGTGAGCTCATACTAAAGCTCTATCAATGGAAACTGTATATCTTCAGAGATCTGCTCTCAGAGAGGAGAGCAAGCGGTACTTGCTTCCCTGGTGGGAAAGGTACGGGAGAGGGGAATTGGTTTTCAATTTTCTATAAACTTGACAGGTGACAAACCACAATTGCTTCTTGTGCTTTCCGTGTTATCTGGCTTGTACATTTTGAGGAATCTCTTAATCTGTGATAAGCATTATATGTAAATGTGTATTCTGGGCACTTCATTCATTAGGTCTAACACCACAAATGACGGACCATCTTTATTCTTTCATCTTTGTCTTTCATCTTTGTCTCAGTCATCCAGGACATAGTTAGACCAAAGATGCTTTTTCACAAGGCAACTGGACTTTCTTGTGCTTCTTTGAAGATGTTTTGCTTCTCATCCAAGAAGCTTCTTCAGCTTTGACTGGATGGTGAGGAATGGAAAGATTTTTACTCCTGCAGACAGCTGTTCATTTGCATTCTTATAGCGAGTTGTTAAAGCTTAACTGGAGTCTTATCTGTGTCTTCAAGGTCACCTGAGTAGTGCAAATATGCATGGAGTTTTCTTGGAACTGTTCAAAGGACTGCATTGTGGACTGGAGATATATTATGTCATATCCCTCTCCCTCTGTTGAGATAGGGTTGTTCAATTTTGACATAGATGGCCTCTTTGACCCCTCTTTCAAACCAGCAGTCCTGTCTCTGTTTTGGATAGCCCTCTCTCAACAGAGAGGAGGGATACGACATCATCTATCTCCAGTCTACAACACAATCTTTTCAACAGTTCCAAGAAGGCTCCACACCCATTTGAACTACTCAAGACACATATAATCTTCCAGGTAGCTTTAACGACTCTCTAAAAGAACGCAAATGAATAGCTGTCTGCCAGAGTATAAATCTTTCCATTCCCCGCCATCCAGTCAGAGATGAAGAAGCTTCTTGGATGAGAAGCAAAATGTCTTCAAAGAAGAACAAGAAAGTCCAGTAGCCTTGTGAAAAAGCATGTTTGGGATTCTTTCATCTTAATATCTGCCAGGTGGCACAATTATTCATGAATGACTACACATTGGATTTTCTGTATAAACAAAGGGGCTTAGTGACTAAATTTTAGAAGATCATTTTTTACATGCTCCACTTTATCCCTGCAAATGGAATTAAAAGTTGACTTTTCTATCAGCATTACAAAGGAATTTTTAATTGTAATGGAGATACATTTAAAATAAAATACATTTAATTGTAATGGAGATACATTTAAAATTGTAATGGAGATACATTTGATTATTATTAATGATCAAAGACCTTGTAGAACAAAATGCCCATTTCTGTGTGAATAGATCAGTGAATCTACTGTAAATACAATAGTCTATGCTGATACAGTCAGCAGATTCATCTCTGTATTTGCATGAGAAAGCAAAGCATGTATATGTGTGGAGTTTGTGTATGCAAACTATTTTTTATTACTTCAGTTACATAAGAATATAAACATTTAAAATGAAAGCTTCTAAAGTTCCTTTCTGACATTTTTAGAACAAAGATGGCAACAAAAATGTTCTCTTCAGCATACAACTTTTGCAATGAGCTTTAAATATGTCACAGGTCAGAAAAAAGGACTGAATGAATCATTTACATCCATTATTAGGAACTTGTCACATGTTATTATGCATCACTATATGTTTTGAGGAGCCCAAGCTGATTGTTCAGCTATTATAGGCATCTACTTTTCTTTCCTGTGAATAACGAAATCAGTATCCAATTTGAGGGAACTGAATGAGAATTTCATTCTAAAAAGAGAAATTCTTTTCAGCCAAGGAAAGCTGGACCCTCATGCTTTATGTGTGTCTCTCTATCAAAGAAAGATACACACCACTACAGAGAAACATCTTTGGAGGTAGAAACTAATTGATGCATTGATTGATTGGATTTTTATTCTGGTACAATTTAATCAGACTCTCAGTAGCTTACAAATAAAATGGAGACAATCATAAAACAATACAAATAACCCCAAAGACATAAAACATACACTATTCACCCAACCAGCATCATGACTCAAACATTCTTCATAATAGCTCAATCTTTATCTTTTTCTGGAAGGTGATCAGATAGTGACCAGATCATGACAAAGGGAGAATGGTTATAACCTCCGTATCTAGATGTCCCAACAATTGCTCCAAAGTAAAGGCAACTTACTACCTACATGGCTACCTACAAGTATCAAAGCTGGGACCACTTGGGACAAGCCTCCACTCTGGAGATTGTGAATTTTTGCATTCCATTTGACTTGGTGATTCTTCAGTTCACGCTTCATGGTTGAAAATTATAGCATTTGCAATTTGTGGCACTTCTAGCCAACCATCTGGATGGGCAGAAGTGACTTTGGGCCAGTGGGAAGCATAGCTGTTTTGGCAAAAGCATATAGGAAGGGAGAAAATTTAAATCATGAGAAGGTAAATACTGTAGTGGGTCCCCAGAGCCCAGTCAAAGCATACTGTTAGGGACAGTGATTGATTCTTCCACTTTCTTTATTGGAATCCATGACCAATAATGATTATGACTGTCCAGAAAAACATAGTTTTATTCTAAACAATTTGAATTCAATGACTTTATCTTTCACATCCCCAAAGACATTTTCAAGCTAATGGTATTAGACTAATAATAATAATAGGAGGGAAGCAAGTTGTTCACTCTTTTCCACACTGGCCTCCTTTATGTCCCATGATAACTGGGAATTCTCAGAGACATAATGCAAAACATCTAGAGGGCACTTCATTAGAAATATCTGCTATATAAATTTTTTGATGTTGTGGTGAACATTGCTTGTTGATTTCACAGCAAAATGCAAGTAATATACACTTACATAGTCAAATTATCAGATATTTTGCAGATACTATCACCTATCACTATCAAGTTTCATTCTGTTGTTCATCTAATTGACACCGAATAATAGAAATGATAGAATATATTTTTGGTTTGCGTATGCATAAATTAGAGTATGCTAATGTGGATTGGACAGACTGACTTGTATCAACAATATTCCCCCAGAAATCAGAGGAACATAGCAATAGATTTAAGAAAATGCTTCAAGGCAAGATGCAGATGAAAATTGTTCTGTGAAGTTTCTTGGCCAGGGAGGCAGACCAAATAGAAGCATAATTATGGGGAAGGAGAATGAGGAGGAATTCAAAAAACCCCAGAGATTATATAGAAAAATGGTGGCAGGAGGAATAAGAAGTCTGGAAGCCAAATTGGAGGAGGCACCATGCATCTTCCATCCTCAAGAATGAAGGAATAACTACCTTAAATCAATAATCTCACCTATGTTATCCTGGTAGTAAATCCTATGGTCTTTTATGGTGCTCTTAAGACAATAATCAGAATTGTTGTGTGAATGGGTTCTAGCCTAATTTAGATAACCATTTTCTCACCTTGTCTCTCATAATCAAATCTTATCTACTTACAGGTTGCAGGTTGTTTTTTGAGGTCATCACATCTTGTAGAAAATCTAAAACATAGTCCCTTCCAACATTTAAAAATGCAAATAACTGTGTACTATCTTGTCCTGAGTCTAATAAACATCTACTGCAGGGGTCTTCAAACTTGGCCCTTTTATGACTTGTGGACTTCAACTCCCAGAATTCCTCAGCTAGACACACTGGCTGAGGAATTCTGGGAGTTGAAGTCCACAAGTTATAAAAGGGCCGAATTTGAAGACCCCTGATCTACTGTTTGGCATGATTGTCTCTTCTGGCAGCTGATGGTTGTGGGTCTGTAATATTAGTGGAATCGTTTGAGTTGTTCTTACAACTTATCTGAATTAAATAAATATCTAGCTGCCTAAACTTCTTATTGGGACCTACTTAACCTACCCCAAGATAAGCCAATAAGTTACTACCTTCCTCCACCTACTGATTTAGAGAGCAGAAGTATTAGTAGAGAAAGAAATTGAACTGAAGTATTAAATCTTCTTTCTGTTCATGCCTCATTTTTGTCAATCTAAGTATCTTGGAGCCCACATGGGCAACCTATTACCCATATATTGATAATCAGCTGAGTAGAAAAGAGAAATTGCTGTTCCTTTGCTCTTCATGGCAATGGATAAATAGATCACAACAGCAGGAGTAGTAAACAGATAGGCAGCTCGTAGTAAATCTATAGGAAGATCTGTAATTGACTGAATAATTTAACATATTAGCAAATCAAACCAAATTATTGAATGAGTAAATTCAGCACTCAAAGAAAATTATTCTAATGCATAATAATTACTTAAGTTAATTCAGTAATTAAAATCTTTTTTTATTATTTATATCCTTCTGGCATAAAATATAGCCTGGTCATCAGGGAGCTTAGCCAGCTAACTTAAACAGAAGATATTAGTTGGAAGATTAGATTGTATTAATATCAATAAATCAATCAGAATAGAGCTGGAAGGGATCTTAGAGGTCTTCTAGTCCAGCTCCCTGCTCAAGCAGGAGACTCTATATCATTTCAGACAAGTGGCTGTTCAGTCTCTTTAAAACCTCGAGTGATGAAGCACCCACAATGCTTGAAGGCAAACTGTTCTGCTGGTTAATTGTCCTCACTGTTAGGAAGTTTCTCCTTAATTCCAGGTTGCTTCTCTCCTTGATTAGTTTCCATACGTTGTTTCCTGTCTTGCCGTGCTTTGCCTCCTTGTGGCAGCCTCTCAAATACTGAAATACTGCTATCATGTCCTCCCTAGTTCTTGTATTCTCTAGACTGTCCATTCCCAAATCCTGCAACTGTTCTTCATATGTTTTAGTCTCCAGGCCTTTAATCATCTTAGTTGCTCTTCTTTGCACTGTTTCCAAAGTCTCTATATCTTTTTTGTAATGTGACGCCCAAAACTGGATGCAGTATTCCAGATGTGGCCTTACTAAGGTTTTATAAAGCAGTACTAATACTTCATGTGATTTTGATTCTATGTCTCTGTTTATACAACCAAGGATTGTATTAGCTTTTTGGGCTGCTGCTGCACACTACTGGTTCATGTTTAAGTAAACATCCACTAGGACTCCAAGGTCCCTCTCACAGTTACCTAAATTTAAAGCTTTGCTTTTATCCACATTGAAACTCATTTTGTTGGATAGGACCCATTGTTCAAGTTTGTCAAGATCTTTTTGCATTGAGCTTTTCTTCTGGGGTGTTGGCTATTCCTGCCAGCTTAGTGTCATCTGCAAATTTGAAACTGGTTAATGTAAAATTAGCTTGATGGTTTGATGTCATCACCTACCCCAAGATGTTGGAAGAGAAAATCAAGCTCTAGTAACAAGATCTGCCAATATAGTATCTATTAACAACTCTTATTCAAACAGAAACCAAGCTGATATAGAGATATATAAGACTTACTCTACTATATTTAACTCAGTTTCTTCCCAATTTTCCATGCAAGGGATTTTTCTGCCAATGCTACTTGCACTGTACTTTATATAAATGTAGATATGTGCCATGTAATTTTATTTGTATTCTGTTCAGTTGTGTTTGGTTTTCAGATATTTCCTGGACTAGCCCCTGCAATTTTCTTGCCAAAGTTTTTCAGAAGTTGGAGTCATTGCCTCCTTCCTAAGGCTGAGAGGAAAGTGACTGGCCCAAGGTCACCCAGCTGTCTTTGTGCCCAAGGCAGGACTAAAACTCACCATCTCTCAGTTTTTAGCCTGATGCCGTAATCACTACACCAGTGTTTCTCAACCTTGACAATTTTAAGGCATGTGGACTTCAACTCCCAGAATTCCACAACCAGCATTGCTGGCTGTGGAATTCTGGGAGTTGAAGTCCACATGCCTTAAAATTGTCAAGGTTGAGAAACACTGCACTACACCAAACTGACTTACATATAATGGATCCAAATCTGAAACTATAAGCTAAGAATGAAAATGATGAAACAATCATAAATCAATAACCCATTTTCATTTGTGTACAATATATGATTCATAGATACGTATGTCAATCATTAAATCGAACAATCAAAATCAGAGCTTCAGAAAGATAAGCATCATCCACTGATTACAATTTTTAATTATCAGAACTCCAGAAAGATGAGCATCATCCACTGATTACAATTTCTAATTATCAGGAAACTGAGTATTTACATCCTGTTCAGTAACACAGTATGGAGTGGTAAGTCAATAAACCAAATATTTCACCATGAATATGGGGCAATTACTTTGCAAATGTCTATTTGTATGCTTTAATTCCAACTATACCTAGTGGGAACAGTGTTTATAGCCCCTTTCTAAAGCAAAAGCAGATGCAAGTGAGATCACTTAAAATTATCCTTGAAAAGAACAGATGGTATCAAAGCAAATGTGAAGTATCTTGCAATTTGTGTGCTACAAATTGAAAATTGATTTCAAAAGTTTTCTGCACACACAGATTTGCAGTTTTAAACTGTGCAAATAAAAAAACACTTCTTATTATCACAACAGGGTATCAAATTATGGGGTGTTTGTTAACAATAGTTTAAAATCTTTTGACCAAATATAATGACAGCCAAATTCTTGTACTTCATAATTCTCAGGAGCATTATGGATAACTTTCCCATCTTTGTTTACCTGAGTATTACAAATTACTTTTGTTCTTTAGAAGAACATAGAAGAAGACTTTTCTGTTTATATGCAGCAAAAACATCTAGGATCACCGAAGTGTAACTCTTCATTCTTGCTGTAATCCTTTTAAATACTCCTAGTCCAATCTTTGTTTGGAAGAACTAAAGCTATTCTAATTTTTTCATCTGGAGTGAAACCATGACCTGCTTTAAAAGCAGTCTTACAAATAAATGTAATATTTTCTACTTGCTGATACCCCAATTAAATCTCTAGGAATAATTTATTACAGAACCTTGTGCCTCAATGACAAAAATCCTATCTTTTCCTATATCTCCTGATAGAAATCCTCTGTGAAGATGTAGTTAACATATTGAACCAGGAATGGGGAGGCATAGGTTCTGGTCCATCCTGAACCATGGAAACTTGGTGGGTAGCTGGGCTAGTCATTTTAGCACAACCTACTTCATGGGGTTGTCATTAAGAAAAATAAGAGAAAGGAAAACCACATACATTGCTTTGAGCTCCTGTAAAAAAGATGTGATACAAAATCTAACATATTTTTAAAAAGGCATTGCTTGTAGAAAATGAGGATTTGGGGTACACAATAACTTGGTGCACAAAGCATGGTTGCGAACCTGTACTGTGCTTATACATGGATCTAATCCTTCCCTAGTCTTTACTCTTAGTTATAATTGATGTCGCTTCCTCTGAGTCACATTCCAAGTTTCCAGCAAGAATAAGGACTGTGGCAAAAGCTAAATGTGTACCATAACAGGAAAAGCCTAAAAGCCTTAGAATGATTAGGCCATGTGAGAGCTGAACTACTCATAGTAGTTTAGCTCTTATCTCTTGCTATGGCCTTGATCTGGATTAATCCACCCTTATAAATTATCTGCCACATGTGATTTATTCTCTTTTCCTAAGAGTTACATTCTATATGTACGCAAAAACCTTGTTGGCTCAGCCACTTTTTTTAAGAAAATGAAGTCCAATGGGTAAATGGTAATGATTATTGGGGAAGCAGGCACAGCATACCTGGACTACAGAATTCCAGGCAACCTCTCCAAAAGATTACAACTGCAAAGGGATATAGTCAGAATATAATTCATTGCTATTATCCAGTGGGTATATAGATATTTACAATCCAGAAATGCATTTACAGATGCCATAGTTGAAAGGTTTTCCCTTTTATTATTTGTTTGTTTCTATGGTTAATCTATGGAATTTTCTACTGTCAAAATAGAGTTAGTCCCCAGTTTGGACAGATTTAAAAAAAGACTGGGTGAATCATGCAAAACCTGGCTACTTCTCTTACCATTTGTTTATCACTTCTTCAATGATTGGCAGCATCCTTCAAATACTACCTACTATACTATAACCATGGAAGAGAGCCGTCATTCTCCTATAAGCATCTGAAGGAGAACTTTGGAACACAGAATCTTAAACTAAATAGGATATGGACTTGTCCAGCATAGATTGCCATAAGCACCTACACATTTAAAAAAAAAACTAAAGGGACTTCATTAATTCTTTTTTGCATTTTAAAACCTGAAAAAGCCATTATGTAAGTTTGAAACTTATTTTTGGCAGTATTATAACAATGGGGCACTGGAATGATCAAAAATTTGGAACCTGCATAAGAACCTTAGGGTAAAAATTGCTGAAGAGGTTTAATGTGCCTACGCAAAGTGGTAACCTCTCGAGTCAAGCTGCTTTGACACAGATCATTAGATTGATCCATTCAAAATGGTACATTGATGTCTCCAATTAAAATGTTCAGCTGGATTCCTTCATTTTGCTTATGAAGAAGATATTTGAAAGCCACTAAAAATGCAGGTCTGATGTAGCCCGCTGAATTCTAATGAGATACTTAGACACAGAGTCTTTACTTCATAAGTACACAAGAATAGCTCACATGAATCAGGCCAAGATTAATTCTAAACCAGTGTTTTCTCATCATAATCATGATGTAGTGTTCCCAAAGATAAGGTGGTCAATGAACCCTTCTCCCACTGTTGTTTCCCTGAAATTGTTATACTGCCTTGAACCTGGAAGTAACATTGAGTTTTCAGTGATCTATCTGTGATCTATGAATTTTATAGAACCACAAAAGTTAAATCATCTAAAAAGTCATATGTTTTATCATTGAGTTGGAACTGATTTCATGTAACACAAATTTATTATTCTATATTCTGCATTCTATGGTGAGAGAATTTGTCACTATTGTGTTATGTGTTCCAGGTAATTTAAGAGTGTTATATACCTACTGTTTTCTCTCTCACCGCTAAACATTGCCAACTTCTTTAATCTCTTCTTGTAAAACTGAATTTCCAGTCATGTAGTCTTCCCCACTGCTATTTTCTGAACCTACTCCAGTTAGTGTGAAAGTGTGGCTGCCAGAAGTGGACCCAATACTTATTCAAAGAAATTCTACACATTAAAAAAATTACAACCTATAGCACTTTGTTTTATTTCCCAAGCAGGAAAAAGACACTATCACTTATTATATTTTATTATACATATTCATGCTACTGTCTTCAAAATTTAATTAGCTGGTTCTGTTTTGATACTGAATACTTATATTTTGAATTGACTATGTTCACCATCATCAAAAGTTTACAAGCTCTTTTTAAAATGGACCACAAATCTCCAATAAAAGCAAGATTACCTCTGACTGAATTCTCTAAATGTACATATCTTTATTTAAATGTCAGCATTGTAGACAATTACTAGAAAGCTGTCAACAAACAGGAAGCCTTGCTAAACTTGAATGTCATTTGCAACTTGTTAGGATTATCATCCCACCATCTGACAGATTTTGAAGCCTTGTCAAAGCAACAGGACCATTCAAGGGAGAAATCTTCCTTTTGCATAGCAAAAAGAAAAATGAATCAACAGAGTAATAACTGTTAATGTGATTTCCTCTTGCAACAGCAATTTCAATCAGCTTTTATTTTAAAAAATGACTGGTGCAGGCATTTACATTTTCCTTATTTTATTTTCAAAAGCCACCTGTATGAACTCTTAGGGTGGAGGAGTTGATACTCCATTCATATTCATGACATTGAAGAAATTATGAAGCCATTAAAAAAAAACCCTCCATGACAGTTCTTAGGCTATAGAATTTAATCAATTGTTTTTCTTTTTCATCTCTAGGCTTTTCCAACTTGCCATGGTGGTAAACAGTGACACATAGCAAATACTTTTCTTAGAAGAATGAAAAAGCTAAAAATATCTGAAGTTTCAAGGTTTTGATTGAATTCATTGCTGTTTTCTTTTGTCTTAAATTATCTAAAGTGTTCCCCAAACTTGACAAACAAAGCTGAAGTAATCGCTTTTTCCCAGAAGACATATTTCTAAATTAGCAGACAGAGATATGATATGCCGGTAGAAACATTTTGGGAAAATATTATTTTAGCAAGGGAAGATGATGATCATGATTTATGATCAAGTCCTCATAAAACTTGTTACATAAAGATCAACCTCAATATTTGGACCTGAAATATTGGAGATTGAAGTTTGGATTCCAAGTTCCAACTTGGATCTCTCCAGTAGATTCTTCTTACCTTTTTTAAAATAAAATGCAAATGGTCAAAAATTTGATCATCTAATTTTTCTAAAAGATATTGTCATTTCTTAGGGGCTTAAACAGAAAACAATAGGGTAACATCTGGTTGACTTTGCCTGGTCTGCAAAACTAAAGCTAAGTAGAGTTAATCCTCTGCTAGACCTTACACCTTTGCATAAAGTAAGCCAGAAACAGAATGAAAGAGGCATAGGAGACAGTCCTATAGTCTCTTGATGCATGGACTTGATTGTGCTAGGTATTATGTTTTACTGGGCAAATGTTGTTAAAAAGCTTCCATTAAAGAAGAGTAATAAATTTAGACACATTTTTCAATCATGTTATATGTAACACAGTTGGGGAACCTGCACTGAATTACAACTTCTGCACATAAAATAAAAAAAAAGTTTCTTCCAACATATTAACAAAAAAAACAAACAAGGAAACTAAAGAGAGAAGATGGCAAGGAAATAACAGGCAACAGGGAGAAAGCAGAGCTGCTTAACTCATACTTTGCATCAGTCTTCACACAAAAAAAAACCATAGCCCAACATACAAAAAAACCCACTGTAAAAGACAAATTAGAAACAAAAATTAAAATAAACAAGAAAATGGTAAGAAAACACCTATCCAACCTTGACGAATATAAATCATTGGGGCCTGATAAATTACATCCCAGAGTTCTGAAGGATGTTATCTCAGAACCATTGCACCACATCTTTCAAAAATCCTGGCACACTGGGGAAGTACCTGAGGATTGGAAAAGGGCTGATGTGGTTTCCATCTTCAAGAAAGGGGGAAAAAACAGACCCATGAAACTACAGACCAATCAGTTTAACATCAATACCTGGGAAGATCCTAGAAAAGATCATCAAAAAGCAGATCTGCGAACAACTAGAAGCAAACAAAGTCATAACTGGTAGCCAGCACAGGTTTGTTAAAAATAGATCATGCCAAACTAATCTTATTTCATTCTTCGACAAAGTGACTAAACTAATAGACCAGCAAAATACTGTGGATGTAGTATACTTAGACTTCAGTAAGGCATTTGATAAAGTAGACCACAACCTACTCCTTAGTAAGCTACAAAAAGGTGGAATAGATAACATCACCACCAGATGGATCTGTACAGTGCTTTTTTTCTAAAAAGAAAAGGTGCCAGAACTCACACACGTCATACAACCCGCCTTGCCTACCCTACAAGGTTCCATCCAAAAAAGGTGCCGGAACTCCGTTCTGGGCGTTCTATGAGAAAAAAAGCCCTGGATCTGTAGCTGGCTGGAAAATTGTACTCAACGAGTAGTCCTCAATGGCACTACATCCACATGGAGAGAAGTAAGCAGTGGGGTACCACAAGGTTCCATCTTAGGCCCAATACTCTTCAATATCTTCATCAATGACTTAGATAAGGGAATTGAAGGGGAACTCATCAAATTTGCAGATGACACCAAACAGGCAGGAGTAGCCAACACCCCAGAAGACAAACTCAGGATCCAAAAAGATCTTGACAAACTTGAACAATAGGTCCTATCCAACAAAATGAGTTTCAATGTGAAGAAAAGCAACATCTTACATTTAGGTAGGAAAAACCGGTGGAATAGCCAGATTGGGTGAGACCTGGCTTAAAAACAGTAACTGTGAGAGGGACCTTGGAGTCCTAGTGGACGATCACTTAACCATGAATCAGCAGTATGCAGCAGCAGCCAAAAAAGCTAATACAATCCTGGGTTGTATAAACAGAGGCATAGAATCAAAATCATGCAAGGTATTAGTACCTCTTTATAAAACCCTAGTAAGATGACACCTGGAATACTGCAGCCAAGTTTGGTCACCATATCACAAAAAAGACGTTGAGAGTTTTTGCAAAAATTCAGAGAAGAGCAACTAAGATGATCAAAGGCCTGGAGACTAAAACATACAAAGAACGGCTGCGGGACTTGGACTTGGCTAGTCTAAAGAAAAGGAGAAATAAGGGGGACATGATAGCAGTATTCCAGTATTTGAGGGGCTGCCACAAAAAACAGGGGGTCATATTATTCACCAAAGCACCAGAGGGCAGGACAAGAAACAATGGTTGGAAACTGATCAAAGAGAGAAGCAACCTGGAATTAAGGAGAAACTTCCCGACAGTGAGGGCAATTAACCAGTGGAATAGCTTGTCCCCAGAAATTGTGGGTGCTCCATCACTGGAAATGTTTAAAAAGAGGCTAAACAGACACTTGTCTGAGATGGAATAGGTTCTCCTGCTTGAGCAGAGGCTGGACTAGAAGACCTCCAAGGTCCCTTCCAAATCTATTCTATTCTACATTGGTGGACATTGCAATTCAACCACATTTAGGCAGTTACATGTTCCTTTTCTTCTACTGTAGAAGGTTTGCATGTAATAGTATAATAGGAATAGAAAACTAACAATAGTTCTGAAAGACTTCAGACAGCCACTTTATAAAACTTGAATTCAGATTAAAAAAAAAAACATCCTGATTCAATTACCTGGGGGGGAGACAGAGCTGAATTTGAAATTCTCCTACAGCTAAAAAGACCCCAGCATACAAAGGGATCTTTAGATTAGACAGGAAGTACTAAAAAGAGATTAGAAAGAACTCAGTAGACATTTTGTGTAGGAAGTTTTGCAAAATACTTATTAAGCAAGCAATAGCTATCACTGTAATCTTTTTAAAGGTTCTGCACATTTCAGCAGTAAACTTTATTTTATATTAAATTTTTTGTATTAAAATTTTAAATTGTACACACTATATTTAATAGTACACACTATATTTAACACACATATATATGATTGACCTAATAGGAATCAACAAGAATTTATACTGTTGCATGCTTGACAGTACCTTTCTCATATAAACTTTTTCTTTTTGGCTCATGTACTTATGTAACTATTTTCCAATTTTATCTCCTCTTAATGTATTACCATTAAATTCAGATGGCCATTTAAAAAAAAAAAGAATGCCTGTAGTCATGCTAGGGCTTTTGGATATCTTGTGAGGAACCCTTAAAATAGATACTTCTGATAATTATGATACTCTGATAACTAAGATAAAACCTTTGGAAGCTATAATTTATTTCTATATTTATTCATTCAGTGTGATAATAAATAGTTCTCAGAGCATCTTACCGATAACACACAGACATCTAGTCCATATTGATGGGTTTTAACTAATAAAGAGAAATCCATCCATAAAATCCTAATGAAAAATGATAATCAGCCTGGATTTGAAAACCTCATTCAGTGTAACAGCTGCTAGGAATGTAGATCCAAGCTCCATTATTGTAGCAATTCGAGTTGTCAGAATGCATTTTGTGTGGCATATCTTAATTAGCCTGCTGTAGCTGCAGAACAAAACGTCTAGCATTTTTGCATGTGTTGTGAAACCATTGTAACAAGCTGAATTATTTTAACCACTTATGTGTGAAAATTAAAAATCTCATGTTTTCAGTAAGATTGGGTCACCTGAAGGGCAGGGAATCAATGTCAGACATTCATAATTATACATTTTTGCAGCACCGATTGCAAGAAGGGAATAACCTCATCTCAGAAATTGCTTGCTAAGTTGGAGAAGCAAGACAGCTATTTTAAGCCATTTGACCTCCATGAGTGTGTAAAGAGGGAGATGAAATATTTTGAGGGTATCTACAAAGGAATTCTATAGACAATTATTTTTCTGTCAGTTATCCAACTGCAACTGAAATTATTCATAAATATGCCATTCTTTTGGGAGTCTGGTAAAAAGGAAATAATATGCTTGTTCTTCTCTTTCTTTTTCTGTTCCTGTCACCTTATCTGGTCAGTAAGCTGTATCACAACTTTCCTTTTTTCTATTAACTAAATATTTCAATAGCTAACACTGCTGTTCTCACTTCTTTCAAGAAAAACAGATGGTGAGAACAGTCCCATTTGTCAGAGGTTCTGGCCAGCCTCACCTTAAGCTTACACCAGCAGGAACTGAAACTGCAGGGCTTTGTGCCATACACCCTAGTGTTGATCAGATTTCTCAAGTCCTGCTGATTGAAATTGGGATCTACCGCTTACTATATTCAATACCACTGTGATTTTGGTCACCTTGATTGCAGTGAATGAGTGAGTCAGTTGCTATGATTTGCCTAAGCACTGCCCTTATAAGTAGTCAGGGGTTTTACAAAAGAATATGAATGGGATTTAGCCTCTATGAAAAGACAATTCACATTTGGCAATTTAACTGCAAGCATCAAAGGCAAGGTCAATGCTTTGCAAGGTGTAGGTGTGAGGCAAAGAAACTGGATTATTGCACTTTTAATCTACAGAATGACAAAAATAACTCCATCATTGAGGTTCAGCCTGACTTACTTAAACCAGAGCTAAAACTTTTAGGAACTTTAAAATATCAGTAGCCCATTTTTGGAAATACTATAACTAATCAAAACAAACACAAAAGAGGCAGGAAGACAGCAGAAATAATGCTATTAATAAAATAAAAGTATCTATTGAAACAAGAAGTAACACAGCAACAAAAGGCAACTAATAAAAATAGCACTAAAGAAAGAAATCAGTCAATGCAGAATAGTTACAAATAAAGGATAACAAGATCTTGACCAGGTAAAATCCCATGAATGAAGGATAATTGTATAATAAAAATGTTTAGTATAGCATCAAATATTATCGTCTCAGGCTGGAATGCAGAAAGCTCCCTTGCTAGCAAACATTATTTTATCTCTTCAGAAAATCTACAAATGTCCTTGTGTTCCTATATCTATTCTCATTTGACCGTTTGACTGATACTTTCTGTGGAAAAAAATTTCTAAATCATTTCTGCTAATGTAGAAAAGCCCATTTACAGCAAATGTTTTATTTCCAGGAGAGAATGCAAATATCCTGTATATTCATATAACGTGTCACTGTGCCCCTGTATCTGGGAAATATTATTTATTATTTATATCCTTGTCTCTTCTTTGTTGAATAAAGCATATGTAATTGCATAAAATTATTAAACATACTGGTGTAAAACACTAGTCAGTATGGGCAGATTCTCATAATCACTTGGATTTCTTTTCTGGTTTTTGGCAGTCTTACTTGCGGAAAGCATTCATCATAAGCCAAAAATTTGAGGGATTGAAGAAATATCACATATTGGCATCTTCTCAAAACCAAGGAATCAGGGTGATATAGCTGGGATACATCCCAAAATGCTACTTAATAAATCCATATTTCTTCCTTATACTATTCCTTTATTATGTGTGAAAGGACTATAATCTGCTATGCAAAGTATTTGGCTGATGCCCTTCATTGGCAGAAAATCCACTCACTCCACTGAAACTAATCATAGTAGTGGTGATACTTTGTTTATGGTAGATACACTACGTAATGTTTCCTTTCCCAATACACTGCATAAGTCACCATAGCAGAAGAGAACAGCCAACAGGATCCAGTGGATTCCAGTGATATTTGTTTTTTTAGCTGCATTGCTATTTTTGTCCTTGCTTACTGAAAACTTTAGATGAACCACTTTTTGGTTTATCTGAAGCTTCTTCTGGAACACAGATGATTTCACACAGAAATTATATCCTGCTTCTCCCTTCTGGAAAAATAATTAAAAAGCACTAGTATAATATACAATTAATAGTAGTCCTACCATTTATGTTTGCCCCATTGTCTGACTAATATATCCAAGCATACAACATTAGAAAGCTTTAACTTAAAAAGCATCCTTGCTAAAGTTAAGAATAGCCAGATCTGATCAGGACCTGAATGAGTAACTGTCTGTGAAATAAACCCTTGAATGCCACTCTGAATTCAGTTGTGGAAGCAGGTAAGATTTGTACATTTTTCCTATGCAGCCAATACTACAATGGAAACTTCTGCATTCTTTGCTCTGCATGCTACTTTCCAATATAAACTTCAGTCAGGTATCTGATCATAATTGATCAAGATCAAAATAAGATTAGCACACTGAAATAGCCTTATGTCTCTTGTTTTTGCACATATAAATGCCAACATCAAAGTAAAATAAAGAGAGAATCCCACATATAAAAGTCTATACATTAAGGGGCACACTAGGCTGAACAGAACTTTAAATAGGGGCATGTGACTATCAAGACTGTTTTTTTTTAAAAAAAAAATGTCATTACTTTCTTGTAATGAGAAAAGACTCTTAGGATACGTTTTTAGGCTAAGTCACTCCAAATCACCAGGCTTTTAATCACAAGGCATGAAATAGCTCTGTGGTGTTTACTTTTCCCTTCAGCACATAGTTTATAGAAACTGAAGTAAAATAAAATTTTCATTAACCTTTCATTACAAATCAGGGTAGCAAAAACCCAGCAAATAGACTTTTATCTCTTGGGTTAGTATGTTCTCAGGGAGTATCATGAACATAGATATCGTTTGCTGATGTTTCCTCCTGTGCTCAATAGAAAGAGGATTAAGTAATTATTTGAGATCCATCCAGATAACTTGCTGTCTTGAAATAGTTCGCTAACTTTTGTTAACATTCACATAGGTCTTTCACAAGCAAGCCCAAAGTGTATCTTTAAACATTTTGTAGAAAAAATATAAAGTGACATAAACATATAATCAAGTTTCTTTCTGTTCTTGGAAAGCCTGTGTGAAACTAAGACGGTGTATTGCAAGCTCAAATATAAATAGACAGGAAGATCTAAAACACTGAAGAGTATATTGTCGATGAGATTTCATCTGATAGAAGCAAAGACGTCCACATGCTGAAAGTAACACAGGGAGACAGCCTGTTCAATATTTCTCTCTGAAATATCAACACATTAAATTCCCAGAGATTGTTTCTTCTGCATGCTTTATCAAAAGAATCAAATTTGTGTTATCCTATCTTTATTTAAAAGCTTTCACTTGGAATCCCTTTGCTCCATTAATTCTGCCTTGGGAAAAAAAAAAAACCAATACAAGGCCAGGATTTTAAACAATTCCAATTTATTCAGTTTGATACAATTAATGTAATATAATTGTTTGTACAATAGTCTTTTCCCCTTCCCCTCTGTTATAGAGAACAGGTGGTTATCCCTCTGAAGCACCTGTGGCTTTAACTAAATCAGCCAGCTGCTAAGCATTGAACATTATTATAACAATGAAAGTTCCAGCTTCCTTTTTTAAAAAAAATAAATAAAATACACATGAATGGCCTACATTTAGGAGTTGACAATGAATGTGATGTATTCAAAATGGTGGCTTCAGAGATTTACTTGAACTTTGTGATGAAAAAACATGAACCTGACAGTCACAGCAGTCTGTTCTGTTTTATATCTTGATTTCTTTGTCCACCACAGATAGTAAAAGTCTGGTCTTCTCTTTTTCCCTTCTGTTTCCAATCTCTGTTAAATACGCCTTTTACCCATTTCACTGTTGGAAAATGTTATTTTGTAAGGCTTCAGTTGGTCTGATCTGGTTACACTTTTAGTATGGAACTTCAACATGTAGCCAATCTCCCTAACAAGTGCCAGGTAGCAGTAGAATGTTTGCCCTTTAATGAAATTTAGGAAGAAATTGTGAAGTCATCTGCTGCTAGACAAAATGTATCTAGTTCATGAAATATTTCCCATAAACGTTCAGATAGTCCTAGTAATTCCTGGTCAAGCACAGCCAAAAATGACTCCCCCCCCCCCCTTTTATCTTCATTCCTATGCACTGGCATAAAAAAGCCTCCTTATCTTACTTGTCAGAGAGTCTCTTCTCTGAAATGTAAGATAAAAATTTATTAATGTCACCAAGACTGCATAAAGAGTTTTCTAAATTTTAGTGAAAAGGTGCTGTGTTATGGACTTCTGGTTTGCCATCGTGGCCACCGCAGCCGCTGGAAGGTGAGCTCCGTCATCCGTGTTCGGTTTCACTCTGCTGGGGGACCCTGTAAAGGGTCAAAAGTCACCCTGTAGGGCTGACAAGCAAGGATGGGACCCCCGCTTGATCACAGGAGGGCAGCTGCCCTTCTGCTCAATCTGGGGCAGCCCTCCAAACTGGCGGAGGAAAGGCCAGCCATAGTAATATGGCCCGTCACTAGGCTGCAGACAGACAAAGTCAAACTTACCACCAAGCACTTTGAAAGCAATGTAGATGAAACCGGGTGAGATCCCAACGTAGATGAAACCGGGTGAGATCCCATCTTCTCTTTACCCTAAGTACTTTTTTTTCCTGTTCCAAGAGGCCGGTCTGGTATAAATCTGAAACTTTACAATTTTAAATTGGGTATAATTTTATATTATTATAGTGGGTTTTAGGACAGGACAAATAATTTAATTAGTTTTGAATATTTTTAAATATTATGGTATTGCTGTTTTATTAATGTGCCTGTTCACCGCCCTGAGTCCCGCAAGGGAGAAGGGGGGGTATATAAATCAAATTTTAAAAAAAAAGCTGCCTGAAGTATCTTTCCCCCTGTGAGGAGAGAGGGAAGGGAATTTCTATCCCACCCTCTAAGAATAGCAGTGACTGACTACCCAGAGGAATTAAAGCATTAAAAGAACAACTTTAATCTAATTGGATTTATATGTTCCTGAAACTTGGGGACCAAACTTTTTCCTATCTGTATTGTAGACTTTTGCTTTTATCTACAAAAAAGGAATAAAATTGGAAAAAGGATTATAAAAATTTTGGACTTAAAAAACCTTAAACGGCATCGGTGACATCTTGTGGTGAAGTTTGGTATTATAACTTGTTATTTCCTAAAAGAGACTTGGCTGAAAGCCCAGACCTTAGATAACACTCTTCTGACCTTGGCACCACCTGTGAGAACCTCATCTGTAAGAGAACAGCTGGGCATCATAACTGGCCTACTTGAACTGTGAATGTAAACCTTTATTGACTTTCAGAGTTTTATGTGGAGAATTGCTTTCCTACCTCTTTATTTGAGGAATATTGGTTACTATATGAGATGATGAAATATCTTGGACTATAAAATCTTGCTTGACAAATGATTTCTACTATAAATACTATTTATAAACATGTGAAACAGATGGATGAAGACCAGGAAAAGTTCCTTTACATGTTGAAAGCAATACATGAAACCATTCTTTCAGCTTGTGATAAAATAAGACCTAACATAAAAGATCAAGACGCCAGCTTAGATACACAAACCCAAACTTTGACTAAAACCAAAGAACTAACAATGCAAAAGATAACAGAAGAAGTGGAACAATCAAATATTAAGACAGAGGACTCAATTGACCAACAAATACAGTTAATGGAAAATCCAGAAAAGGGAGTGACAACACTGAAAATGGAAAAAAATTTCTATATAAATCAGAAGAAATTTGAGAAAGAAGAAGAACAGATTGAATGAAAAATAAACATATCAGGGCAATCATGGGGAATTGGAATAATAGGGAGACACTTAATGAATACAAATGGGCTAGTCCTTCCAAAAAAATGGCAATTAAATGGTCTCCTTTATTCCAAATAACATATATAATAATAGAGGAAGATCTATTTGACGATCTAAAAGCATTGATGTGGAAACCTAGTTGGCAAAGGAAGAAAGCCAGAATAAGGCTGAAGAAAATTGGGGTTTTGTTTATTAGAGGGGATTTCATATTATTAATTAGAGGGTTAAAGGGAGAAGTTGAGATACGGGGAATTCTGGTCATTAGATTTAAAATATTTGGAAATTAGTTCAAAAATAAGGATTTTATCTGTTTAATATTTAAAAATTAGACCTAAAAGAATTATTATGAATATGTTTGATTTATTGATTAACCCAGATAATATATATAATGGTTTTGATTTATTAAAGGGGATATTGTATTACTAAGTAGATGATTTAATATGGTGGGAAATACATAACTTTTAGGAAATAGAACAAGATTATATTCAAATAGATAAAATGTGTATTTTGGATATTAGATTCTGTTATGAATTGAGATAAGGGAAATCTTGGTTACGTAAAGCCTGAAACTTATAAATATTAAAGGTTAAATTGGAATATTGATAGGAAACTAAAAATTGGGAAAAAATTAATAACAGGATATGGATTGTTTATGAAGATTGATATCTTAATTATCTTAAAATAATTAAGATACGTATAAGTTAAAATTTATTGATAAACGTAATAATGATGTTTTTACTGAGTTGATATAATAAGAATTGTATTAGCTTAAATATGAGACAGTAAATGTTAAGGGAAAAAGAGAGGAAATATTTGATGTTGTAACTTGAGATTTGTACTAAAGATTTTGTTATCGAACTATTGATTAACCCAGCCACCACGTTGCTTTTTAAATACTTAAATGTAAAATTGGAAAATTAATAAAATATTATTTTAAAAAGGTGCTGTGTTCCTTTTGTTTTATTTTTCCTCATGCAAGCTTAGATGATATATGCTGGATTAGAGATGTTCTGTAATCTAGGAACCACAGAAGTACTTGAGGTGCAGCTTCGGATGAAGGATTTTCATAAATTTACATTTTAAGAACCTGACTGCTGATTAGATTTGAGCCAAGGACTATAGAAGTATTTAGTACTAGTCTTGCGAAAAAAGCAAGTAGAAGAGTTGTTCAGTCCTGGAAATGTAGAAACCATGAGAAAGAGATTTAGAATAATATTAACTTGATCACATCCTTAAAGAGAGGGGCAGCAAAAGGTTTGGACAGATCTTCAATATAGCCTACATGCTGTTAATATATCCTACAACGTAACATAAATTGTTAACAGCAAATTCCAAAAAGCATACATTTCAGTTAGCCAAACTCATATCTATTCTTCAAAAATGTTTGCTGCTTTCAAAACATTATTATTATTGCAGTGAAATTAATACTGCTGATTTTCTTTACTTTGTTTACTGATAAATCTATTTGATTAACCAAATGGAAGCATCCATAATAAAAAATAATTTGATAGTAAGCCACAGCTATATCTTTTTTTATAACTAGTACAGTAAATAGATGCTTTTTTTTTACTAGTGCCTTGTACCCTGTTAAGGCCAGCTAGGAAGGGTTATAAAAGAACTGATACAACAAATAATTTTTTATTTTTACATTCCAAGAAATTCTGCTAGATTTAGAGTCCAATGAACATAATGAATATTGTTGGAATATAGCATAAGTCACTCCATCTTGTAACCTTCAGTATGCTTAATTCTACACTTCTTCATGCCTACGTGCCTACGTGCTAGGCTGCAATCTGCAGCTGCAAACACGTAAGGACAGACAACTAAGAAGCAAGTCAACAAAGCTGTCTACACAAGCTATAATATTATCACTTCCTGATAAGACCTTCCAGTG
>NW_015386842.1:251637-273245 GCF_001527695.2 Protobothrops mucrosquamatus | reverse complement strand
ATCTTCAGAGTAATTTAAAGACATAAATTAACTCAAAATGCACTCCTCTGCAATGCGTTTTGAACAAATAGGAATGTTTTGAAACTTCATGTAGCTGTTAAGTTTAACCCTGTCAGACAATGTCTGGTGGTGCTTTGTGTCAATGTGTAATGTGTTTTGTGTTTATATATCTGTATATGTATGTATATGTGTGTGTGTGGCCACCCAGAACATTATGCTTGGGCTTGAAATGGTGAGAAAAATGGGAGTTGATAAAGGGCCCTAAATAAAGACCACATGTTTGGTTGAAATCATCTCTTGATTTTTCTCGCTTTTTGCAGGACAAGTCATACGTTTAAATAAATGTTGTTTTAACAGTATTTGTGTATATATGTTTGTCTATGTTGTTCTGTGTTACTTCCAAGACTTGGAAAAGGGTCTAACCCTCTCTGATAACAACAAAATAAAAAGGCCTTATTTGTTTAAAAGTGTGTGGTTTGCCTGGAGAATGTATGGAATGAAATATTTGTATGTGGAATTATTTATGCAAGCAGTTAGAATGAAAATGAATGTAAACAACCTCTTTTAGAATTTGCCTCTGAGAATGAAGAGGACTCCGAATCTGAACACATCCCTATGGAAAAGTGTACTGGCTCCCTACGGGCTCTCCCGGAGGGGGGATCCACTGGGGATGTCACAGCTTTTGAAAACATAAACTGCATTTAAAAAATTAAAACAGAGGACATCTGGATGTATCACTGGTTCAGGCTTTCTTGGGCCTCAAAGCTGTACGAACTTGCCTTGGCCTTTTTCAGTGCTAATGCCTGGCTGACATGATTTATTGCATTACTCCCCAAGTTAAGTTTCGTGAGTTAGGTTTAGGTTTCAGTTCTGCTTGCTTGGTTAAGTTTCTATTCTGCTGAAATGCACAGTTTCTTGTAAATCAAGTCACCTTGCTTGAGTTAGGTTTCTATTTATGCTGAAATATATGATTTCTTGTAACTCAAGTGATGTTAAAACACATGGCTTTGACTCATACTGTCCTGTATTTTTCCATAAACTATGTTTTTGTTGTAATCACCCCTCCCTACGAAAACTGCTTAATAAAAGAGATTGGTGCGATCTGTCCGGGGGACTCAACATCACCCCGGGCACTTCGTGCTCTCTCGCTCCGAGAAACTTTGTGTGTGGTGTTATGATTTGGTCTTAATTCACCCTTGCGAGGGTTATTTCACTCCTGCGGGAGTTATCTAAGTAATTCACCCTTGCGAGGGTTATCTCACTCCTGCGGGAGTTATCTAAGTACCAAAAGACCGGGAACCTCGGACAACGAGTGTGTCGCAGACCCTCGCTGCAGCAGCCAAGTATTCAGAGCATGTGCTCATCATCCACAATTGTTTGGACATGTCTCCATAGGTCTTATTTTCTGACTTGTAATCCCACTTCGTGGTTGTAGGTTTATAATTGCATCCTAATTGCATACCTTCCGTTTCTTCTTCTTCCCTCCTTTTTTTCCATATTGCCCGTCAGCCTCGGAGGCCCACTTCCCATTGTGAATGCCAGTTTGTTCCTAAGCCTCTAGTACCTGTCTTGCTCTCTCCCTGAACAGTGCTCACCGTTGCTCTTTACATCCCTCTGCATGAACACAGATTTCACTCTTTAGCTTTTGATTTTCCCCTCCCACTAGCTTTTCCTCTCCCTCTCCCTCTCTGTTTTGTATCTTTTGTTTTGTGTCTGTTTTGTGCTTCCTCCTTTCCTCAAATCTCACTTTTGCTGATCCCTGTCTTGAGCTTAAGAAGATGTGATTTCTGGGGTGTCAAAAAGGGGGGTTGCTTTATGCTTCTTCCCTTCCCGTGTCTTGCATGTTGACCCACATGTCTGAAACGCTTTATTTTCTGGACTTTGGCCCTCTTCTTATGTTTTAAACTATTCTGTTGCGTCTTAAAATATAACAAATCGATATGATTATCAAGATATGAAGAGAGGCACATGGCAGAGACCTGCTTTTATGACGTGTAGGAGAGGAACCTGTATTGTTCTCAGGCTGTGGCATGTCTCCCTGGGTAGTGCTTGGCTTGCACCTTCTCTCTGTTTACAGAATAATTAAAGACATCTCTTCCACCAGGCTTTTAAGAGTTAAGATTATTTTCAGTGTTTCTTGTTGTTACTGGGAGAGATAGTGAATAGTGTGCTGGGTACTGTAGATATTATGGTTTGAATGTCAAAACTTTGTTACTTGGATTCTTGAGCTTACATTGTATCATATTCCTGTATTTTATATATGAGTACTATGTGTTGATAATAAATGCTACAATGTCTTACAAAGTATAGTACATGCTCCATATAATAAATGCTACAATGTCTTACAAAGTATAGTACATTGGGATGGTAAAGCAAAATCTGGGCTAAAATATGTATTTTCCATACATGACTCAGCTATGACTGAGAGTACTGTGTCATCATGCAGAAGCAAAGTTTTTGATTAGGGCAGTGGTTCTCAACCTTTTTAATGTCGCGACCCCCAACCGGTCGTAAGTCGAGGACTAAACCGGTCGTAAGTCACAAACTAAACCGGTCGTAAGTCGAGGACTAAACCGGTCGTAAGTCGAGGACTACCCAACTGGTCGTAAGTCGAGGACTTTCCCTGCCCGGGAGCGCCGCGCATGCTTGGTTCCGCCCCCTGCACCAGCCGAGGCGTAGCTGGCAAGCGGCAGAGACGGAGCAGGCTGACCACCAGATGGCCCAGCCCAAGGGAGGTAAGGCACCCACCGGAAAAGGGGAAAAAAATGGCAGACAGCCTTGCTTGGCGACCCCCGTGAAATGGTTGATCGACCCCAAATGGGGTCACGACCCATAGGTTGAGAACCGCTGGATTAGGGCATCATTAAGAACACCAGTGAGAGATACATGAGATGATCTATAATTCATGTCAGGTGGAAAAATCTCAGTTCCTTCATAAAATGAAAGGATTTGATTTTGGGAGAACTAAAAGCAAACTGAGTCTTGATCTTGGAGCTGAAGGAAGTTTGAAAAGAACAGGCTCCATACCTAAGGCAGGTGAGAGAGCGAGCAATTTTCCATTCAAATGCACCATGAAATCACCCATTCGGCTTTGAGTGGAAAGCTTTCTGCACATGACCAGAAACACCAGAAAAGCACTTTGCATGTGACCAGAAATACCAGGAAATCACACACACACACACACACACACACACACACACACACACACACACACACACACACACACAGCTTTGGGGAAAAGGTCTCTGCACATGACCAGAAACACCAGAAAGCACTCTACAGGTGACCAGAAACACAATGAAATCACCCACCCGGCTTTGGGAAAAAGCTCTCTACACATGACCAGAAACACCATGAAAGAAAATGGAGCTGTGTATGCATGGGTCGGTTGCTTGCCTGCTGCTTGTGTGGCGCTATCACCTCTCCTCACCCCTGCCAGTTAGCAAAGCGTGAAAGGCTGGGGACCACTGCTGTAAATGAAGGAAGGGTGTGAAATTATGTGAAAACCTTTCAACCTTTCCAATAATTAAGGAAGACAGGAAGAAGATGGTTCTCCATTTCTGTCTATAAATGTTAGATCTAATAAGGATGCAGGGGACATGATATAATAGTTGCCTCCAGAAATTGTAGGTTTTTAAGAAGAGATTGGATCATTTGAAATGGTATAGGATTTCCTGCAGGGGTTGGACTAGAAGATCTCCAAGGTCCCTTCCAACTCTGTATTCTGTTAATAGGGCTTTTTATTTGGATAAATACACACACACACACACACACACACACACAACTTTGGAAACTTTGTTGCATTTGTCACTTTCATTTTAAATATAATTGTAAGGATAAATTTTAAAATTAATTATAAAGTTGGAAGTTGGAGAAGTGCATAATCTCATGTCAGAGAAAACTGTTTTATAAACAAGGGGAAGATGGCAGGAATTTTCAAGACCAAGAAATCAGTAGCCACATGATTGTTGAATTGAAAAGATGGGAAGAGAGTCAGAATTTAAGGTCTTGTTAGAGAATTTCTTGTGCATCTGGCTTCCTAATTTTCTGCACTAAATTTACCTATATAACTTTCTTGAGATTGCTTTGGAATATGAAGAGGGAAAAAAAAGTCTAATCATTATATTTGGTATAAAGCCGAACAGTGATTGCTTTCCTTTACTTCCAAGGTAAGAACAGTATCATGGTACAGTACCAAGATTAAAAAATAAATGTCACTGCTGCATTTAAAGAAGATGAAGTGATCAACAGACATGAGAGTTAATTAGGCTTTCCCACTTACTTTGAAGATTCATCAGTATTAGCAACAAGTACAGAAAGCCTTGCAGAGTTACTGGANATTGTAAACTTTGGCTGTCTCTAACCTCCTAAACTTCCCCTGTTTGCCTCCCCCGGCTCACCCCCCTGCTTGTCGCTTCTGCCTGCAATTTGCTTTGATGATTGCTAATAAAGGAGGTCCCCAGAGACTATTCTGGGCTGATCTCATCCCGAGGAAACCTGGTCTGGTGTCTTCATATGACAACTCATGAATCAGCCCCAGGACGAGGTCTGAAACCAAGCCGGGAGACTCAGGTCCCGGTTTTCTACAGAATATAATAGGTCCCTCTGAGAATTATTACCAGAAATACATTTAGGAATATCTTTTAATTAAAAGGTTTTTAAAAAGCAGATTCAGAATGAATGTTGGCAAAGATTCCTAACATTAAGATCAATTCAACAGTAGATTTAATTTTCTAGAGACAGATAGGCTAGAAAGTCCTCAACCTGCGGTGATTTAATTTGGATTCCTTCACTACACAGGGGACTGACTCAATAGCCTAATCAACTCCTTCTAACTATATTGATTCTAGCTTTTTCAGTCAGAAAACAAATAATAATTGAAATGGCTTCTCTTAAAATTACAGTGCTTGTGGCTGAGATCCTGAACATATTTATTAGTACAAAGCAAATCATATTGAAGTCACCCATAGCAATAGTTCCAAAGGTGCTTTTTCAAGAGGCCACTGGATTTTGTTTTTCTTTGAAAACATTTTGCTTCTCATGCAAGAAGCTTCTTCAGCTCTCACTGGATGGTGAGGAATAGAAGGATTTATACTCCTTGCAGACAGCTGATCATTTGCATTCTTTTAGAGAGTCATTGATGCAACCTGGAGGTTTATCTGTGTCATCAGGGTCACCTGAGTAGTGCAAATGGCTGTGGAGCCTTCTTGGAACTATTGAAACAACTGTGTTGTAGACTGAAGATAGATTATATTGTTTTCCTCCCCCTCTGTTGAGAGATGGCTGTTCAGTTTTGACATAGATAGCCTCTTTGACCCTTCTTCCAAACCAGTGGTTCTGTCTGTGTTTTGGACAGCCCTCTCTCAATAGAGGGGAGGGATACGACGTCATCTATTTCCAGTCTACAACACAGTCCTTTCAACAATTCCAAGAAGGCTCCACCCATTTGCACTACTCAGGTGACCCTGATGACACAGATAAGCCTCCAGATTGCATCAACAAATCTCTAAAAGAATGCAAATGACCAGCTGTCTGCAAGGAGTATAAATCTTTCCATTCCCCACCATCCAGTCAGAGCTGAAGAGGTTTCTTGCATGAGAAGCAAAATGTCTTCAAAGAAAAACAAAGCACAGTTGCCTCTTGAAAAAACACCTTTGAGACAACCATGACCTGGATGACTGAGAATCTCCATAGTACCATGTCAGTAGGCTGCAGGAATGTGAGCTTCTAGCTATGTGCATTGGACAAAACTGAAAATCAGATCATGGGACATAAAAGGATAATTTTGATTAACCCAGTTTGAAGTACTTGGATCTGAACCCACTCTATTTCAGACCATATTTTGCAAAACTCCAGTCTTGCTATGTTACTCTGGGGTTCTAAAATGTTGCAAAGGGCAATAATATAGAAGCTGTTATATTGATTTTGAGGATCAAACCGGGTCAAACTGAAATGATCTGGACTAGGGTAGTTCAATTCTGAACTTCTGGATTGCCTTCCTAAACCAGATAAAGTAACCTTGTAAACCCTTTCAACTTTTCATTCATGTATAGTTATTGTCTTTTAATGTTCTGTTCAGATTAAGATTAACTATGTAATAAACATATTTTACATGTTTAAGTATATCTAAATAAAAATGAATATGATTTACTACCAGTATATTTAATGTTAGCTACTTATTTATTTTTGAGTAGCAATTTTAGGAAAATTTAAAAAGGGGGGGTGTAATTCTGGGAGCAATGTGGTAACTCATGCCTAATCTACAAAAGTAGAACTTCATTATATCTCAGTGAAAAATGAGAAAAGGGTAGCTTAATCCAAGGTAAATGCTCCTAATAGGTAAAAGGCATGTGTGAGCAAGGGACGTCATGCCAACATTTATCACAAAGATAATACGTCTTCATTATTTCTTCTCTTCCAGCTCTTTACGTTTCCTTAGATAACAAAATTATGAAAACAGGTAAGCTCTGCCTAGTTTGATTTGAGCCTTCCTCACCAGTGATCTTTAATGGAACCCATCTCTTGTCATAGTGACAGAAGGAGCTGCTGACATAATGATACATTGCTATGTATTTTGCAGTTGCTGTATAGTTTGAGTACAAAAAATAGCAGGATGGGGCTGTATAAAGTAGGATCTGGGTATGAAACTCAGGCACATGCATGCACACACATAAACACACAAAGAAAGAAAGTAGAATTGGGATGACAAGGCCACTCTGGTAAATTATAAAATCATAAGCTTGAAGGGCTGATTATGCCATCAGGTCCAACCTACTCCTCCATCCATGAATCAGGATTAAATCATCCATGATAGATGCTGTCCAGCCTTTGCTTGAACACAGCCAGCCAACAGGTGCCCACAGCATCCCATGATAATTCTTTATTCTGTCACACTGCTGTTACAAATATTCAATCAAAACCTGTCTACCAGTAAGTTAAAACCATTATTTCATGTTATTCATTCGGGAAAAATATAGAACAGAATCTGTATTTTTTATGCATCCCTCCAGTTGTTTCACTGTTACATTCCAATTCAGCTGTCTTTTCTCATTCCCTCAATTTCTTTCCATAAGGCTTAATTTCCAGTATCCTGATGAGCCTGGTGGCCCTTCTTTCTACCTTTGCCAGTTTGTCTGAATCACTGTGGTGAGAATCCTGCAATTCTCACCACAGTGACAGGGTTATGGCTCTTTGTGAACACTGCTGAGATGAGAGTAAAAAGGATCCACTATATTGGGGGTCTCAAGCCAAAGTTGGCCACAGTCCCATTGCCACAAAACAGAATCAGAACAGATTCTTCAACATGATTAAAGATATCTTTGAGTTCCAAAAATAAAGACACAGCAGCATCTAAAGCAGTAGACCAGTAGAAAGCTTAGGGTGAAAAGAGATATGCACTTTAAAATATGCTTTCCTTGTAGGCAGTTATTTTACTTTCTACTTGATATTACAATCATATTACAATGTTTGTGCAAATATTTAGAGAGAAAGTATTCATGCTGTGATATGGAAAGAGGTTGAAGAGAATTTGTTCTTATGAAGTGACTTGTAGAACACGACTCAAAAGAGAAGAAATCCTGTGTGAGACCACTGAATGTCAAGATTGAATTGCTAAGATGCTTGCTAACCTCTGTCACTACTCAACTTACCATAGAAACATGGGGGAGGGGAAGCTTGGGAGAAATGGGATTTTTAAGAAGCCATCTATGGACCATGAGAACCAAGGTCATAAAAGCAGGTGTCTGACTATTCTCATAACAAACCAAAGAAATATGATTGAGCAACATGAACACTTGGGTGGGAGTTATGGAGAGCTATTGTTAACTAACCAGATTTTCATGCAGGAAACGTAGAACTTATTTTGCTTCTTCAGTACCAGATCTGTATTCAGTGAAGTTATCTCTTTTGGCACCTTGAAGCTGTAATTTCCTCAATGTTGAATTTGCTAGTCGGACGGTTGACACTGAAGCAAACATAAAGTTTACTGGCAAGTGCTTGTTTTATCATAAATACTGGAAAAGAGGAAAGACATAATCAGGAAATTCTAGAAGAAAGCAAGCCAACAATCTACAGAAGCCCTTCCCTTAGGTAAAAGGAAGAATTTATCTACAGCATCTCACCAGGGTAAACTGCACATCTACAGTTCTCCAATCCAGCTCACTTCTGCAACCCTGCTCATATACTGTTGGTCTATATTCATGGACTCATTAGGCAATAGGCTGACTGATATGTATGAGAAGAACAAAATGGGCAACTGCTATTGTAATACTTAAAATGGAATGAAAACATTATTTTCTTTCTTTTGCTAATTGGCAGTGAAGAAAAGATACTAAGTTGGACTCCTTCCTATGTTAATTTCCTACAAATGCAATTATCATTTTTCTAATTCATGCTTTACATAGCACACTGGGCTACACAGGAAAATTAAATTCTGTTCATACTTTATTGTCTTGGTTATTGATGTAGAAAACTAGTTAATTCTATTTATTTCATTGTTAATGTGAAAGCTCAAGTACAGATGTTAAGAACAGGTGTGAATCACAATTCTTCTACAATATGTTTTCAAAAATAGAACCTGCGTGCTCCCAACTCTTAGTTGCTTGACATTAGGCATCTCATTGTGTCTACTTTTACTGGTGGACTTATGAATAGCTATTAGACATTTTAAAAAACCCTTGATTTAAAATTCAAAAATGTCCACACTGTGAACTGTCTAGATTTCCTCTAACAAAAAGAGTATTCATCATCTAAAACATGCTACTGCTAAGGGAAAAGTTGATATAATGCTTAAGGGATTAAAAGCTTTCCATATTTTTGCAATTTGCTTGCATGAGTTCTTTATGATTTGATGAACAAAAGGAGCGTTTGTCAAAGAATGCATTGTTTAATAAACCAGGAGTTTGTAATTTGCAGGGGAGAAGTGGAATCTGTTTGTTGATGGAAAGTCTGGATACAAATTAATATGTAATAAAAGATACATACGAATGTGTTAACTTTTCTGAAGAAATTATATACTCAAAGTACAGCAATTGAGGAATTGTTGGCTATGGTAGAAGTTCTGCTAAGTGGACAGAATGTTAGATATACCGCAGCCACGACAACTACAAGAGCAAAAGCATTAAGATAATGTCAAGAAAAGCCATATGGCAATGCAGACCAATGCTAGGATGTTGAAGCAGCTTCTTTGTCCTCCCTTCCAAGCAGACCTACATTTGACAATCCCTCCTTTGACAGAACGGTGATATCTGTCAACACTTCAGTACAAGTGGAGGGTTGTATTTCTCTGTTAAAATGTAATGTACCAGAATATTGTTCCTGCATTTACCAGAAATATGAATACAATGATCTTGAAGATATGCAAACCCTATCCAGTTACCGAAAACTTCCTGAGTTTAGCAAAGCAAGAATTATTTTAAAGTACAGGACCTACAGAGAGGCAGATTCAATAAAATCAAAGGCAATGAACCGCACAGTAAATTTGGCTTCCCAAAATTAAATCTGATTATAATAGCTCTTTACAGTAAAAGGTGATTAGGTTGCTTCCCATTAGTTGCTAGAACCAATCAATAAGCAAGGTGATTTGGATTCCAGAAGAACAAATCACATGTATTTCTAAAGAGCTGTCTTTGACAAGCTTAAAAAAAAAAAAAGGCATGAGCTTTGAGAACTCATGAGCTAGCCTCTTTCTTTTCCATTTTATCTAAGACAAGGATAAGCTCTGACACTGTAGGTAAAATGTGAGTCTGTATATCCTGGGTCCTTTTTCCCTTTTAAAAAATAAATTATTTTTATAAAGAAAAGTACAGTTTGGAAGTGTACCCGTATCACTTTTATTGTCTTGGAGGGAAGTCAGAGACTGGAAACAGAGACAATACAGTTAGGATAGAGATCAATAGTGAAGGCAGCAGATGTTGTGCTGCTATAATGCTCTGTCCACTCAAGAATAAATCAATAGTATCATAACTTAGCACTGGCAAAAGTCCTAAGGCTTTTAGGCCATATTATAAATGTTTATTTGTTGAATCAGTCATAGCCAAATCAGTCATAGTGATAGCTGTGCTCTAATGATTATATTAATAGTAGGTCCAATGTTAATTGAGATTTAATTTTGGGACAAATGGACTTTATTTGGTGCAGAATTAAATTGGATAACTAACTCTCTGTGACACATACATACATATTCCTGTTAAGCCAGCAAACTCACAGGCTGGAAAAATCATTGACACAAAAAGCCTAGTGTGATTTATTTGAATGGCTGCTTAATTGGCAGCTGAGCGTGATCAATAATATTATGGCCTTTATTTAAACTCCAATTATAAGTTGCCTCTTAATTAGTATTGCAGGAGCCAAGCATCAATGTTACAAACAATATGTGCGTGTGTGTGTGTACACACATATATCCATAACCATATTTGTATAGTACATCACACTAACTTAAATTTATTTTGTTTTTCTGATCATAAGTGCTTTAAAAACTTAAAACTGAACAAGATTTTTCAGCAACGCTTTTACTATTTTTCAGTTTTGGAAGTTTTCATCTACTGTTTTTTTTTTTTTTGTTATCCAATAAAAATAATTATAATAAAAATAACCATATCTTAACTTGAAAAGAATGAAGGTTATATTTGGAAAAGAAGGGTAAAGCCAAGATGATTCACTACATATTTTTAATGTTCAAATCTTTAATGTCTTTGGTTATTGTGGGGTTACAATATACAATATTTATATAATATAACAACAGGGATAAAAGCAAGGAAGACGTAGGGTGCATTGACAGGGACAACAGAAGAGGGCAAGGCAAGGAAACAGGAATGAGATCATTATGTGTCTATTTGCATACTGACATTGCTAGGCGCTAAAGAAAAGATATACACCAAGTTTGGATTTGGAGAGCATGGAGAATTGTTCAGTGTGCTGAGCAGTGTTTCTGAGTGAAGACTAGGAACAAGCCAGAGTTTTAGAGATTTAAGCAGAAATCAAAGATATGGAACACAGTGTTCCATATGCAGAAGCTGCTTCCCAGAAATCAAGACGTATTAGTAGAGGTAGACCCATACCTTTGTAGCTCCTTTTGCTTACTTGGCACAGATAAACAGATGGCTTAGTCTGCCAGATTCAATGTGACTTGCTGTTTGCTTGGGAACCAGCTGCTTTTACAGTGAGAGTTTTCATGTCATATTTGGGGTGATCTGCCATGCTGCCTAGCACCCATGTTACTCAGGGAGGCCTAGTAGAGGAGGGACCTAGTAGCATTGCATCTGTGGAAACAGATGTTTCTCCTGCATCCTCTGCTCCCCGTTCCAAAAATATTTGCCCACCTGCAGCTGCTAGAGGTTGTCTTGGATAGCTTGAAGTTCTGACCGCAGTGAGTAACTGAGAGTAAGGCTGGAAAACCAAGTACATGAAAGACCCAAGAATGGAAAGCATAAGTGACATAAAAAGAAGTATGTGGATGGAGGTGTGTTTAGTGCAGTGGTGGGATTCAGCCAGTTTGCACCGGTTCGGCAGAACTGGTAGCTAATTTTTTGTTGCCCAGGCCCAGAATGGACTTCCAGAAGCGGCATGCACACAGAGAACTGGTTGTTCACATATTTGAATCCCACCACTGGTTTAGTGTTTTTGTAAGCAAACTCAGCGAGAGACAATCCCAGTTGATTTAATTTTGATTAACTCAGTTTGAAGTAGCTGGATCCGAAGCCACTGTATTCCAGTCCTAGTTTTGCAAAACTCCAGTCTTGATACATTACTCTGGAATTCTAACATTGTTGCAAAGGCAATAGCTGTTGTATTGATTCTGGGGATTAAGATGGGTCAAACTGAAATGACCTGAGCTAGATTAGTTCAATTTTGAACTTCTGGATTGCCTTCCTAAATGAGATAAAGTAACCTTGTAAACCCTTTCAACTTTTTACTCATGTATGGTCATTTGTCTTTTAGTTTTTTGTTCAGATTAAGATTAGCTATGGAATACACATACCTTACTACTTTTAAGTATATCTGAATAAAAATGAATATGAATTCATCCTTCATATAAGATTATATAAGGTCTGCTTATATAAGGTTCAGAAATGAATTCATCTCTTGCAGGATTCAAGTGAGGTTTCACTCTTTTGCAGAAACAAAAAGTAGTGTTTTATCCTTCGAAAGAGTGAGCTGTCATTCCTGAAATATTGATGACATCCAAAAGAAACATTACAAGTCAAAAACTGACCAGCATGCTTATATATTCAGAAATTCTGATACAAAACTGTGTTTGTTTTGGATTTTTTTTAAGTAAGGGTGGTCGTAAGTGAATATAAATTTGAATACGGGCTCTTTGATTTATGTCTTTCCACCAAGATTGCTATTATTTAAGTTTATCTTTGAATCTGGTGCCTATTGCTGCAATGGTTTACTTTGCATCAAATGCCCTTACAGCCTTGCTAAATCTGGCCAGCTCTTTGTTCTGTATGTAGTCATGCATCAGAAGAGACAAAATTGTTTCCCTAAATTATTTTTTCCCAAAGGTATCCACATGAAGTTACTGTATTCTTCTTTTTTTCCTTTTCTGCCCCAAGCTGATATGAGGCATCAATGGATGACTTACATCTTTGTGTTATTGGTTTTCTGAGCCATTGGCCTGAAGAAGACTTGCAGTAACAAATAGATGCTGAAAGATGTTGCTTAGTAATTATTAATGTCTTCCGCTCTTAAGAAGAGAGAAATAACCATTTAATTAGCATCCTGCAATGATTAATTGCAGAGTCAATGAAAAGCTACTTAGCTTTTGTTACTTTACCAACATCAAAGGAATTGCTTCAGATTTGCCATTAGTCCACAACCTACAGTCTGTGAAAAATGATTTCATTCTTCAGAAGATAGAATTTATCAACCAAAACATGGGAAAATTCAAGGGGAAGATTCCTAATAGCTGGATAGATAAATTAAAGTATCACATTCTTAGTGGTTGCCCTGGAAGGACTTCATAGCTTTAGATTAGGGAAAAGTTAGAAGAGTTGACCATTTAAATTGTAAAACTATGTTATGGATTTCATATAGCAATTCCTGTGGCAATTGCAGCAATAAACAGTATTTAAAAGAAGGGGGAGAAACTATCCAATAATTTCAAGCTACTTTCAATGACACTGCTATCCTATTTCTCCAGGAACTAAGAAAATTGACTAAATGCAATCAATGTTTTCTACAAATTATCATCCCCAGTTCCCATGAGCAACTTTAGTTAAATTAAACTATACCTTAACCTATACTAAAACCTCATCCAAAATCAATTTTAAAAGACTGTGAAGAATAAGGTCAGTATAGAGTGGTCCAGGATATAAAAAACACACATGGCACAGATGTGATTTGAATTTTTTCTTCTTTATTTAATCCCCTTACCTTATGGGACATGATCAGAATATCACTTATCAAAGCATTCTGAATCCTTTATGACTAAGGAAAGTAGAAGAAAAGAGATGTCCTATTCTTTTTACTTTTTAAAGGCACAAAATGAGCAGAGGCATTCTGCGATATATCTCTGAACAAACCTGTCTTGGATCTGTGACAAGTCTGATACTTGTAAAAGACTAGATCGGTGTTTTACAGTTTGACATGCAAGAAGAAAAATACACTGAAGCTTTAGCTTAAAAACTCAAGGTGACTCTTTCATATACGTTGATTAAGCACTATTGCTGAAGACAAGACAGCACAAAAATAATGCTTCCAATGAAAGTAACTAGTCAAGACCATGAGGTTGATTTGACAAATATTGTCTGACTCCCAATCCTAATAAGAATTGCAGAATCATACCATGCTTCAGAAAGCATATATTATATATGAATATGCATTTTTGAAATAAAAAAAACAATGCAGGATTAGTTCAACATATAGCAAACTGAATATCAATAAGGCTGCAGTAAACCTACTGGTATAATGACCTTTACAATAACTATGTCAAAAAGCAGATACAGTGATAAATAAATCCAGATAAATTAATCAGTTTTAATTCAAGGTCAACAGAAAATGGAAAAATGACAGCGGGAAAAGAAAACTGGGCCAGCTGTTTCATGCACTAGAGCAGGGGTGTCAAACTGCCGGCCCGTGGGCTGGATGCATCATAGCGAAACTGTATTCACCCCATTGCCGGCAATGGCAAAAAAAGTCATGATACCGACACGTCACGTGACGTTGCAAGTTTGACACCCCTGCATTAGAGGGAAGCAACCAGCCACATAAGAAAGGTAACCATAGTAGAAGTTTGTATCTAAATGGTACAACAAGAGTATTGTTTTGTTTCTTATGAGATGGGACTTCCACATGGCGTCCATTTCACCCAGTGGTGGGATTCAAATACCTGAACAACCAGTTCTCTTATTGGATGCAGGCCTGGGCCTCCGAGGCCTAGAACGGACTTCCGGAAGAGGCATCCATGCACTTCTGGCAGGCCATTCTAAGCCTGGGAGGCCTCCTCCTGGCCTCCAAGGCCTAGAATGGACTTCCAGAAGTGGCATCCATGCGCTTCCAGTGGACCGTTCTAGACCTGGGAGGGCTACTCCAGGCCTCCAAAGCCTAGACTGGACTTCCGGAAGCAGTATGCATTCAGCCAGTTCTCCGAACTTAGCAAAATTTAGCTACTGCTTCTGCTGAACCGGTGCGAACCGGCTGAATCCCACCACTGATTTCACCCCAAACTGCCACCAGAAAGGAAGATCTCACCTTTTCTTATAAAAAGGACTAGGTCCATAAATGATTAATTCATACATACCATCTTCAGGTTACCTATAGGGAAAAGTCCAGTAGGACATGAAGCCAGCAGGCCATACCAAGGATACCACAATGAGTTCTATGAATGGATCTCAAGGAAATGCAAGAAGTGCCATTATATAAGTGTTCTGTTCTTTTTCAAACATAAATAGCTTTGGAAAAGTTAAAGAAGCTTTTTAGAGTGATTCAGAGAAGGGAATAAAGGAGGGATCTTGGAGTCCTAGTGGACAATCATTTAAATATGACCCAGCAGTGTGCTGCAGCTGCCAAAAAAGCCAACACAGTGCTAGGCTGCATTAACAGAGGGATGGAATCAAGATCACGTGAAGTATTAATACCACTTTACAATGTCTTGGTAAGGCCACACTTGGAATACTGCATCCAGTTTTGGTCACCACGATGTAAAAAAGATGTTGAGACTCTAGAAAGAGTACAGAGAAGAGCAACAAAGATGATTAGGGGACTGGAGGCTAAAATATATAAGGAAAGGCTGCTGGAATTGGGTATGTCTAGTTTAATGAAGAGAAGGACGAGGGGTGACATGATAGCAGTGTTCCAATATCTCAGGGGCTGCCACAAAGAAGAGGGAGTCCAGCTATTCTCCAAAGCGCCTGAGGGCAGGACAAGAAGCAACGGGTGGAAACTAATCAAGGAGAGAAGCAACCTAGAACTGAGGAGAAATTTCCTGACAGTTAGAACAATTAACCAGTGGAACAACCTGCCACCAGAAGCAGTGAATGCTCCAACACTGGAATTTTTTAAGAAGAGACTGGACAGCCATTTATCCGAAATGGTATGGGGTTACCTGCCTGAGCAGGGGGTTGGACTTGATGACCTCTAAGGTCCCTTCCAACTTTATTATTATTATTATTATTATTATTATTATTATTATTATTATTATTATTATTATTATTATTATTATTATTATTATTATTATTATTATTATTAATAATAATAATAATAGAACTATACATGAGCCTAAAGTAGGCAGTAGGGACAAAACTATGGAGAGTTTTAAAGAATTACAACAACAGGTGTTCCTTGTTGTTGTTATGTGAATGAAACCATATATCCAAGGCCTTTCATCACTAATGAGAATGTAGTCCTCCTATTGAAATTGCTCCTAGATATTAAAAATGACATCCCTGCCCTATTATGGACTTCTTTGACATGTTCTCCATCTTAAATCTTTTTGTTGCCCACTTCCCTATAGTAGCTTTCCCAATTTCATCTAAGCAGCAAAAAATAATAGGGTTTTCATTCTTTTTTATTTTCACTGAGCGTGGCACCTCTGATAGAAATAAAAAAAGAAAAAGATCTCAATGGTTGCTTTAACACTACACAATTGCAATACATTAAACATATGCACAAATTGCTTTTCCCTCCTTAACTTTTATATTTAATGTCAGTAATAAACTACAATGATTGAAATAATAAATTATCACTTCTAACTTGACAAGTCTTCTTAGTTTTACAGTATCTCTATAGAACTTAGCTAGATTCTACTCTATGCAATGCTTACTCTAAGCTCCCTCCCCCACTCACTCCTTTTTTCTAGTCTCGGTTTTAAAAAGTGTTTAAAGAGGGTAACATTATTTGAATTTTAGCTCATTGTAATCCATAGACTACTTTGCATTTGGAATAGTTTTTTTTTAAATGATTCTCAAATGGATATTCGTATTTTCTAGGACTGTGCGTCTATAATAAAGCAGGGACATTCACTAGGAAGTGATTTTCTCCTTTTCTATATGATATTCAGATCGCGGAATTTTGTCATTTGGAAATTGCTGGAGGCCAGGGGGTCACATAATTGACAGAATGCCATTTTTTGCACTCATCTATTAGTCATTTGGATTAGTTCATGGTATTTCCAACAGGAATAAAGTTGATCACACAGTTGACTTCTTAACATTTTGGCAAGATTGGGGATTAGAAACATGCCTTGTGAAAGTGCTCTGAAGTATATGAATGTCAGAGAGAGAAATGGAGACAGCAAGGGAAACAGTAACTTATCTAAGGCCAACACATGTATATATGCATTCTCTGTAATGTGAATACTATAATGTTTGGGGTTCATCCATGTTGCTCCTGGCTCTTTCAGAAAACTTTCTTATTCCAACAGGCTTTCAATCATAATGAGATTCTGGGATATTGATTGATGAATTTTATTACTTATCAGTGAATTATGTATGTATTTTATTGAATTGTTATATCTTTTCTGTATTCTTTGCTGTGCACTATCCAGGATTATATGACTGAGGTTGTACACTAACAAAACATAAGTGAAGAAAGTAAAACAGTAATAGTTCATGGCAGTGCAACACTTGAACCACAATATAATTGTACTCGTATTGGGTAGAAAATAGTGCAGGATTTATTGGTTTAAAGTTGGGGAGAGATAGAGTTGATTTGCAATTCACTAAATTGCCTTGAGACACCAGACATCATACTCCTAAAATTTAAAAATGTCAAAAAAATATTTTGTGTAAAAATGGATACATAGATAGTTTTCTAATTTTGACTTAGTGTGTTGTGTGAACCCATTCAGTTTTGATTTATTAAGCAAGCCCATGTTTTAGTGCAATATACAAAAACAGAGAAAAGGTATGAATTTGCTCTGCAAATTCTATTTAGTAAGACTAGGAAATTAGAGTGTGTCATAAGTGCTTTGTTAGAATAATGCAATTTCATGAAAGGTTTGACATAAGAACTGCAGATTTGCTCAGTGTAAAACTGTTATCAAAATAAGCAAATGAGTGGCAGCAGGAGACAAGCAGCTGACAAATCAAACAACCAGTTGTTTATGGTGCAATGTGATACAGGTATCTAAGTAAAACATTAGATATTATCTATGGATCTGTCTACTGTAAATACACAGAATTAACTGGAGTATCAATTTACCCATGTTGTTGCAGAAATGTCTGTGTTACAATACTAATATACTGCAATACTAATATACTACATAAGTATTAAGACAACGACGATGATGATGATGTCCATTCAATCATGTCCAACTCTCGGCGATTCTATGGGCCAGGTCTCACCACATTTTCCAATCTTGCACTACTTCTTAGAATTGTTCTATGTTATTAATATACTAACAGCATATACTAATATATGCAAAAGACTTTGTTAAATCCCATATGCATTGGTGGACTTTTGAGTGGGTTGGAGCAGGATTGGTTCCCTTTCATTTTATAATCATAGATAACAATCTACCAGACTTAAATTTGATTATAGATTTTTGACTAGTTCAAAAATTGTTTCTCTATTAGTTTACTCTAAAATGTGCAAGATAGAGGAGGCATTGACCAGCTTTGCCTTTCCATTCTACTGAAGGAAGTGTTGAATTGATCAGAGTCTTCTATAGAAGATATCTTTTATGTTTGATAAAAGATATTCAAACACTATGTGATACATGAGTCCAGTTATTTCTGCAGAGGCAAGAGCAGGCTCTATATAAAGAGTGCTAGAAATAGCAACTGAAAATGTAGTTGTAGCTTCACATAAAAACTGGCATAGTTAGCCATTCACTTACCTACTCAGTGAAGGAAGAGGAAGACTTAGGCAATGGCTTCCTAGTGAACAATCACATTAATAAATTCAGTCCATTTTTATGCAAATAATAATGGCCTGTCTGATGAAAAAGGGTCACAGGGGAAATTCACTAGCTGGGCCACAAGCATGGAACAATTTCACATTTTGTTGATTTGATAACAGATGAAAATGAATTTATTGTGCCAGGTCTTCTGATGCCAAACTAATAATGCGTGTCAAGAAGGCAAGTGCTACCAGCTGACACTGATGAGGATTTTCAATCAGATACAAACTTAGCATCCTAATATTAAATACAAATACAAAATAGCATTGAAAATATATAAGATATAATTATTTACAGTGGGTAATAAAGTCTCATTGCAGTATATGCATTATAAAACTACTACATAAGTAATCTCACAAAAGAAATTAAAGCATTTGTGAGAGAAAAAATGGGCAAAATAATTCATCATAACTGAAATTAATTTGCTTGTTATAATTCTTCTCTCTCTCTCTCTCTCTCTCTCTCTCTCTCTCTCTCTCTCTCTCTCTCTCTCTCTCTCTCTCTCTCTCTCTCTCTCATTTCGAAACTGCAACAATCATCTGTTTGTCTGCTCTGTAAAAGCCACTAGAAGGAGTTATATTTTCTGCCTTCTGACAGCTTCTTTGTTTTTTGCATACTTTATACAAAGTGAACAATGGAGGGCTTGCCTATAAAAATGACCATAATGATACTCAAATGATCCTTGTTTCAGGAGTTTCAAAGCTTCTAAATCAAGACACCATTGTTACTTCACTTAATTAACCAAAATATTGCCTTTCCTCAGAGATTTATTGGTAGTTACTGTATCTATACTTATATTCATGGAAACCTGTAATCTTCTTGAGACATGTTACTCTGTTTCAGAAAGACTTCATTAGTAGATTTTGTTGACTTTGTGGTTTTTTGTGTGTCTAAATAAAGTATAACACTAAGGGGGCAGCAATGTCTGCTTTCCATCCATATCTTGAATGTATAGTGTCATCCTCAACCCACTTTCATACAACTATTGAAGGTAATTTTTTCTCAGTCTGTTTCAAAAGTAGTGCTTTTTTAATTTGTGCTGTTGCGAACTATGATGAACAGTCATTATATAATAATAATAATAATAATAATAATAATAATAATAATAATAATAATAATAATAATAATAATAATAATAATAATAATAATAATAATAATAATAATAATAGAGTTGGAAGGGACCTTGGAGGTCTTCTAGTCCAACTCCCTGCTTAGGCAGGAAACCCTATACCATTTCAGACAAATGGTTGTCCAGTCTTTTCTTAAAAACTTCCAGTATTGAAGCTTTCACAATGTCTGGAGGCAAGTTGTTCCACTGATTAATTTTGTTCTGTCAGGAAATTTCTCCTTAGTTCTGTGAGACATTTTCATCTATACTTCATCTTTTTTTACCCAGTATAAACATTACTAAGAGGCTTGGTTTTCAGACTTCTTAGCAGTTTTGCCCTTGCTTTCTTTAGACTTGCTACTGAATCTCAAAGTGCTCTTTAAATGGGGCATCCAAAACTGGGTCCATAGATAGGAACTAATAGTCCTTGTGGGCAAAATCTAAATAAATAATTGTAGGTTAATTAAGCTCTGACAATGTAAAATGTATTCAATGTTAGAAAAATAGACATGAAAACATCAAGTGCCAAGCTGTACTTTGGTTGCAGTTATAGATTGTTCATCAGCTGAAGTATTTAAAAAATACCAAAAGACGTTGCGTTAATAAAAACTCATAAGCATGAAGAACAAGTACAATGATGGAGTTGAATGTACTCAACAGATGGATGCAGCTACCTGATCTTGGAGAATAGGTAGCATCAGTTCCCGGATCCTAAACCCTGAGTGATGAGGACAGAGATGAAGCAAATGAAGTGACTGTGGTAGTTGCTTTGGGGAAAATGATAAAAAGCACAGCCATGAAATGTAATTTTGTTTCCCTTTGTGGTGAGGAGAATTTCAGAAAAATAAAAATGTGTCTGCTAACAAAATTGAAGATATATTTATTTCTAGGATTTCCTATTGATTTCTATGGCTCCTATCTATTATTCCAAAACAATTTATTTGTATCTGTATATGTGTATGTGTACAAACACACACACACACATATCTCTAATTTGTGTCACTGTGTATATACTGTATCTATTATGTACTTTTTATGGTTTTGAGTTTATTATATATTTTATTGTCTCTCCCTGTTTTTATTTGTAGGCAGACATAGATTGCTTATTGTTGTATGAATTATTGTTTAGGTGGCCCTGTCTTTAGCCAGTCTCCAAGTTGTGGAATGGAGAAAAATTAAGATTCTTTTCACTCTTTAGACATCCAGATGTAGCTGCCTTGGATATTAGTTAATGTTTGTTATGTTTCTCAACCAGGTTTCTGTCCTCTGTGGACCAGGCTACAACTAAGAATTTGGCATCCAATTCTAACTGGGAAGGGAAATTTGCTCATGGCACTGCTGTAGAGTTGGCATAGCTGTTGGGCTCTGTAGCTACCTTCTGCATGTAGGCTGCAATTCCCTTGCCCTTACTAAGTTAGATATTTTTGGAATTGTGTAGCCTTTTCTCACATCATAATACAATGTACTCTTCTCAACTCTCCTTCGTCCCCTTTTTTCAGCCTTAAGGGTAGGACTATCTGCTGTGTGGAGACATAAAAGGGGGCTATAGAGTGATGCCTATCTCGCTCAGCAGGTCACCTGTGTCAAGGGAGCAATTTCTCAGGTAAAGGAGACAGAGGAAGCGGGGGGGGGGGACACAGCACGCTGAGTTGCTTATGCTCCCACAGTGACTACATTCATTCCTATCTCTCTCCAACCTATGGTACTTGTTCTCTGTATTCAATTCTGTCTATAGAGCTAGATTTCTGCTGTAGAAAGGTTCCATTTTATCCAATGATTCTCTTCTTCTTGCAGTTGCCTCTATTTGTTGACTTCCAAAACAGCTGCTGCTTATCACACTTTAGCACGGGAGTCACTTGCAGTAATCACGAAACACAATATTAGGTTACTGAAGCAGAGATGTTCTTTCAGGTACAACCATGTCAAGACATGAAGAAAACCTCATGCAATATTAGAATTCATGCAATATTAGAATTCAACATTATGGAAGCACAAGCAATAGAACACAGTCAAACTAGAGTCTTGGACTTCAAGAGAGCTAATTTCAATAAACTTAGAGAGGGCTTGGGAAGGATTCCATGGATGAGAATCCTCAAGGGGAAAACAACTCAGGAAGCTTGGGAAATTTTGAAAAGTGAGATAATAAAAGCCCAGTCT
>NW_015386842.1:246804-249548 GCF_001527695.2 Protobothrops mucrosquamatus | reverse complement strand
GAGAGAGAGAGAGAGAGAGAGAGAGAGAGAGAGAGAGAGAGAGAGAGAGAGAGAGAGAGAGAGAGAGAGAGAGAATAAACTCATGATTAATAATTCAACTGGAAGAGATTTGAATATGTAGGCCAGCCAAGGCAGATTCTACATTTGGATTTAAGAGCCAAATTAAGTTTGTCTTTCTTATGTGAAAATGCTCTCATCCTCTCCCCCAAGTCCATTTCTTTTTCTTCCTTTATTTAAAAACATCACCACTCCTAATATCAGCATTTTGGTTTACTCCTCTAGTCTGTTGTTACTAGTGAGAAATAAGGACTGTCACAGCCACCTTCAGTTGTAATAACAGTTACTGTCTCTTCAAGTTGATAACAACTAAGACAAGAAATCAAAAATAAAGGCAACATATTCTATCTGACAAAACTGGCTTTTTGTATCACATTTCCCTTTTTGCTCTATCTTTGTAAAAGGCTGATGTCACAAATCTTGCTTTGACAACTGCTGAAACTAATTAAGAAAAAGCAACCAATTATCCAGAGATTTTAAAAAAGCAAAGTACAATTTGTTTTAGAAGAGCAATTTGTCTGGTATATTAGATCAATGTATGGCTTCAGCTGTACAATTCCACAACGTTGTCCTCATTTTAGATTCCACTCCTAAAGGATGTTTAAGTTGAGGTGTAATAATAGCATTATAGCCATTGTTATCTCAGAGGAGGAAACATAGTAATCAACCAGCAATTTTTGCAATATACAAATGTTTGTGAATACAACTATTTTAAAATCCAAATATTCAGGAATCCTCAACTATTTTTTTTAATTTGGTTGTTTATTTATAAAATTGATAGACTACCCCAATTTCTCTGAACTTTGAGCAGCTTAGAGAATCTTCTTCATCATCTTACTGTTTCTACAGAGATACCATTCAATGCAATCAAGCATAGCAACCTGTCTAACTGAATGATTTTCATGTCTGCATTAATTGTGTCCTACCACCTTTGCTTTGGTCTCCTGTGAGGAGAGGAGAGGAGAGGAGAGGAGGGGAGGGGAGGGAGGGGAGGAGAGGAAGGGAAGGGAAGGGAAAGGGAGAGGAGGAAGGGAAGGGAAGGGGAGAGGAGAGGAGAGGAGAGGAAGATTTCAGATATTCCCTGCTAAGTTCCCGCAGGAAAATACTCCCATTGATTTTTTTTTGCCAATGGTCATTCTGTTTCTCTATTTAGATAAGGAAATATCTCTGAAACCATGACCCAAAGGTCATGGTTTGTCTACTTCTATGCAGGTCTGTGCAATAGATTAGTTTATGTATGACTTACCTATAAAGGCAATCCTTCAGTGTTTTATGACAACTCAGGGAGATGGTCTGTACCTTATCTAGTACATTTACTGACTGTAAATATTGCTTACTTCAGGAATTTTTTTAGTTCTTATCAATATTACTATGAAACAAATTAGGCCTTACTTTACCTTTTTATATATAATCTTTATTATTTTTAGCAAAATAATGTTTAATCTTAAAAAGGGTTTTTTTTTTCAAAAAATTGAATGTCCAAACTACAAATACCAACTAAGAAAAGGAAAAATGAAGAACTCTGCTTCACTAGTATATGAACAATACAATTGTAAGATATCATAGAAACTCTGCCATAGTAACACAAATTGTTGCATCCTTTGATTAGTAGAAAATATTATCTTTGCCATAATAGATAAATCACACATTTCCCAACAATCATTCCTTAACATCTGGAATAATATCACTTTTCCAATTTCTTAATATATATCTTTTTCCACCTCTGTTGTGGCTACAACCACAATTTCTGGTAAACAGTTGAATTCCAAAGCTTTAGAATATAAATCAATATTACATAAACATTCTTAATGTTTAAAGTCTTCTTTTCCAGTGTTTTATATTTTTTTAAATCTAATCTCACATGTCCTTTCTTTGCAATTTCACAGAGTGATTAACTCGTAATTGCACAATAAGAATCAAACTGCTATTACAAAAATATGGCAAATATAAAAGTAAGCAATCCAAATAAGATAGGATTGGCAAATCCAGCAACAGTGTCAGAAAGTGTCCTAACTGACAATGGATGCTGGAAAACAAGAACTGACACAGAGTTTGTCAAAATAAGTGGAATCTAACAGATCAACAGCCCATCAAGGTCAGAGTTAGGAAGTTAGAAATCCTTCATAATAATCACTAGTTAAATCCATAAGCATAATGTTCTTCGCTGACAAATCTGCCTAATATAGTAAAACTCACTAACAAAACATTTAAGTAGATGTAAGAGAGTCAGTATAGGGTAATGATCAGCTTGCTTTTTAACTGCCTCTGAAATATGAATGAATTTTGAAATATGAATGTCAATATTTATTAATTGCAGAATCAATCCACAACTTGTTTTCCAAACAACCAACTTTTCAGTCTCCCAACTGTGCTAAACTCCATGCCAAGTGCATCCAAGATTAATTAGGAATGTTTTAATTATTTTCAGATGAATTTTCAAGATGCTATAAACAAGGACATGGTTATGTGTTTGTAAGCTGAAATCTTACAGAGAACCGCCATTCAGTCTACACATGTTATTTCTGGCCACTAGCAAGACACAGAGAATTGTCCATCCATCAAAGTTTTTCTGAATCAATAACCCCCATCATACCCCCCAATTAAACCTGCAGAAGAAACAAACCTTCCCACCCCTTAACTCTAGACTCCAAAAAGTTGGCACTGGGACTCCTTTATATAATCATGTC
>NW_015386842.1:239786-243296 GCF_001527695.2 Protobothrops mucrosquamatus | reverse complement strand
GCATCGTTGGGGTGGCCCGGGGTGGATATGTACAGCTGAGTATCATCAGCGTACTGATGGAAATCCACCCCAAAGCCACGAATGATCTCCCCCAGCGGCTTCACATAAATATTGAACAGGAGTGGAGAGAGGACCGACCCTTGTGGCACCCCACAAGTTAGGGGCCTTGGGGTCGACCTCTGTCCCCCTGCCAATACAGTCACTAAGCAAACTATCGTAAGTCAAGGACTTACATTCTCAATACATAACATAAGTAGGATTCCCACTTAAGCATAATGGCTTCGATCTTCTGCTGTTCTTCTCCTGAAAAAATAAGTTGAATAGTAAGAAAACTATTCTGTTGATTTTTTACAATGTAAAAATATATCAAGGAATCCTAGAAATCTCACAATTCTTATCCTTTATTGTCTATTTTTGTATTCATTCTCTTCTAACTGCTCTCCCCCCTGAGATTCTGTTTCCCTATGCTTACTAAATAAATACCTGCAAAAGACTTCTTGATGGCAAATGCTCCTTTTCCTGAAATCAATATTGCATAAAATGTATATCTTTTAATTACTGAGTATAATTGGTCATTTGACTCCAATATTATGTACTTTTCAAGGTCTCTCATATTCAGATGAAGACATGGATGACATTTTTTTTAAAAAAAATCTTGGTAAGAAAAATATTTCCACACATTTCAATTAAAGCCGGTAAAAATTATTCCTGGGTATTATCTTTTACATTTTTATTATCATTAAGGGTGTTGTTTATGGTAATGTGCTTATCTGCCAAAACATGCTTTGTTGAATTCTAAATAATGCAGGATGTATTTTTTTCAACTTCTTTATATTGAAACACTGACAGCCGATATTCCAATTATTGTACAACACCTAACAAGATTGTTTTTTTAAAAAGCTGTTAAACCTAGCAGGAAATATTGAAGTCTGATGTCAGTGGCAAGTCTTGAAGTTCAGAGAAAGTTGTTTAATTCTTCTCCAGTTTCTTGTGAAAATTTATAATGATACAAACTGATATGCTTTAAGATCTATGCATGCGTCTGACTGCAGCACAAATATATTTCCACCATGAAGAAGATATGATGCAAACCTTTCTCCCAGCATCTCCAACTCTTATCCTTCCTTACAGTTCTTTGCATAATTAATACAAAGTTCTGAAATCTTTGTACAAACATTCCTAAACAGATGGGATCTCAGGAAGACAGAAAAGGCTGTCTTAAATTCTGACAGATATTTTATAATGTTGTTTACCATGAGATAATTTAGGACTGTGAAGTACATTGATAGACAATCCTAGACATGTCTGCTCTCACGTAAGCCTCATTAATTCATTCTTAGCTGCCGGTAAGTATGTATGGGATTATAGCGTAAAGGACTATGTAAATATTTGCAATCCAACTCACCATAACCTTTACCCTAGCCTTAAATATGGCAATACACACAAACTCAGTTTTCATTGATGCCATGGATCATTGTGTACTTAACCGAATGGTTTAAAAGGGCAGGGTAAGTNCAGAGAACCGCCATTCAGTCTACACATGTTATTTCTGGCCACTAGCAAGACACAGAGAATTGTCCATCCATCAAAGTTTTTCTGAATCAATAACCCCCATCATACCCCCCAATTAAACCTGCAGAAGAAACAAACCTTCCCACCCCTTAACTCTAGACTCCAAAAAGTTGGCACTGGGACTCCTTTATATAATCATGTCAACGCGCTACTACAATAGAATTCTACTGGAATTCTATTAGAAAAATGTTTCTCAGCCTTGGCACCTTTAAGATGCCTGGCTGGAGAATTCTGGGAAATGATGTCCACACATTCTAAAGGTGCCAAAGATGAGAAACAAGGAATTAGAATTTCAGCAGTAGGGTAAACTAAGCCAGGGCTTTTCAACCTTTTCACAGATTGTATCACTTTTAGGACATGACAATATTCGAGTACCACCAGTGCTTAGCAAGGTGTCAAAAACTTGATGACTAAAAAAAAAGGGGGGGGTTGGGGTTGAGGTTCAATGTTAATTCCTTCTATTGCAACAGAGGAAGTTGGAAATCAATGCCTTTTCTTTTCTTTTTCCCTTCTCCCCTCACTTTTTTCCCCCTTTCCCTCCCCACTGTGTCTTACTATTTGCTTTTGTATTTTTGTATTTTATTCTATAATCTAATAAATGTTACAAACTGTAAAAAAGGAGGGGCAGAAAGTACTGGCTATAATTTCTTTGGTGGCGGTTCCTTTGCTAAATCACTTTCGTTTTACACTGACAAATGTATGAATTTCTCAATATTTATTAATATGTACCACAACCTTGATGGTCAGGTGGCTGGTCGGCCCTTCTTCCTCTCTCCCTCTCTTCATCCTTCGTTCGCAAAAGCCCCTTGTGCTCTCTCACCCTTTGCTCGCAAAAGCCCCCTCTCTCACACACACACATTCCCCAAAACCCTTTCCTCTCTGCCTCTCACACACACACCTCCCCAAAAGCCTCTCCTGTCTCTCTCACCACTTCTCTGACAAAAGCCTTTTCTCTTCTGACTCTTTCTCCGAAGTTTTTTCCCCCCCTCTTCCTCTCCTGCCAAAACTGCCCCCTTTTATATCTTCTCCTTTTTCTGCCCTCCTCCTCTTTTCTCTTCTGGGTGTGCCGGAAGTGTTGATCCTGTGGCCTTTGTCTTGACCCAGCAGCCCTGCAGCTCCCGAGGACTGTCTCAGGGCAAGTCCTGTGCTGCGCTGCTTTAGTTCGTTCCCTCCCCCACTACACTTGTCTAGGCTGGGCAGAGTCATGTACCACCTGCCAGGTACCAACGTACCACCGGTGGTACGCGTACCACCAGTTGAAAAGCCCTGAACTAAGCAACCCAACCAATGAGAGCAATGCTGCTCTTTTGAGCAACTGTTTCTGAGATGGCATTTCCCCATCCATAGATATACAGTAACACCAATGAGACAGGGATATCTCAATGCTGTTCATACTTCAAGTGCAGTTTGTGTTGTGTGTGTGTGTGTGTGTGTGTGTGTGTGTGTGAGAGAGAGAGAGAGAGAGAGAGAGAGAGAGAGAGAGAGAGAGAGAGAGAGAGAGAGAGAGAGAGAGAGAGAGAGAGAGAGAGAGAGAGAGAGAGAGAGAGAGAGAGAGAGAGAGAGAGAGAGAGAAAATCAGGGTTGATCTTGCTCCCCACAACCAGGACTGCACCTCCATCTGTTGGCATGTCATACAAGTCAGATTCATATGATTTGCAGAGACCTTTTTAATAACTTGATTCAATAGTTCTGAAATAGGATATTATTCATAATAAAAAACACAGCCCTTTTAAGCAATAAGCTGTTTGCTGCTCCCGCCTGTTTCTGCGTAAAAGCCGTTTTGACAGCCCGCATCAGCTGTCAAACGGCTTGATACCTTTCCCCTGGGCATAGGGGGAAAGGTGAGCTGCCCGAGGTAGGAGTTGAGTTCCCGAGTCGTCCCTTGTGGACGATGTAGGTGAGAACTCCTCCGGAGCCTCGGGATTCTCCGCGATCCAG